>NW_027113517.1:207128-219302 GCF_000696795.3 Halyomorpha halys
GAGGATGAGTTGAAGTCCGCCCGCCGTGGCTAAGATGATTCAGCTGTCGAAGATGAAAGAGACGATACCTGTGTGCGGTGAGACGTTAAGAAGTAATCTGTGTGTTTGCAGTATAAAAAACAACAGAGAGTGGATTTGTTTTGTTTTTTATATCGTATGTCACATAGTCGATTACCGATCATATGTTGGCCGCAACACTGATGATTACGAATTTGTAGTTAAACCTGTTACTTCGTTAGTAAACAAAAAAAATTAAAGTTTTGTTTAAATAAAAAAAAATTATGCAATTTTAGTCTCAAAACAATTTATATTTAAAATAAAAAATAAAATAATAATAATTAAAATTAATGCACCATTATCGAGACATTTCAAAAGAATTCTTGGAGTTAGACAAAATCATCATCTACAATACGATTCTTGTGACGCGGTGTATCTAGAATGTATTTCATTTAAAAAAAAATTTAAATAGTTTGAAAGATATATATTGTTGAGTTTTTCAAACTTGTGTCACAGCTTAAGCTACGATATTTACTAAAAATATTTTATTACATTTTTATAGTTTAATAAAAATGATTGCAATTCACTTCATGTAACTAGTGTATTTTTTTCAACCGAATTACTTAATTAAATAAAATAGTATTCGGACATGTTCCGGTCCCTATGTAACTTAAATATTGTACTTCTAACTGGTCCTAAACAACTGACTGTTATGTAAGGAATGTGGATTTCAGGTAATTAATACTTTTTTTTTTCTCTATGAAGTTCTGTACTTATGAAAAAAGTTTCTCCTTCCTATTAGGCTTAGAGAGAGTTTCTGAGTTCTCAAGTTCTTTGCTGCTAAAAGAAGGACACATTTTTCTTTGTTCTTAAACTCGCGATAAATAACCAAACTAGAAGCTGGGACCCTTACAAAAAAAGGCTCTGCTAACCGAGTGGGCCTGATAAATTAGTAGGCACATTTGTTGGGAAGGGGCAAAGTTAGTGGTGGAAGATAAGGGAGGGAACACATGGCTGTTTTGCGACCCTCCCGGTAGCCAATCGGAACGCTCCGAGGGGACTCCGTCAGATGTTTGCAGATTAGAAAATCAATAAGAGTATGAATGAAGTTAATGAATGAGGAGAGATGTCCTGATAGGAAAGGATACGCCAGTTTAGAACTCGCCTGCCTAACTTAGATTAATAGCATTATTAATATACTTGAGAACAGTGAGTCTTTGATAAATTGCCAAAATTTGTAAGCTTCTGCTGTAAGGGATAACAAACGATAAACTCATGACGATAGCTTTGAATGCAGACTGGAGCTCAATCTAGCAAATGGAATGCGTTATTCAAATGATCCTGGAAGATATTGCTTCAAATGTCGGTTTGTTCATCTGTTACGGCATCTGTCATTAACTGCAAGTCTTTTTGATTCTTCGACTCTCATAGTTTGGTGATCAGTAAAATATTTTTAAAAAAAATTAATCATTCTTCAATCAAACTCAGGAGTGAGTGTTGGTAATCTTAGATCCATGAAATGTACCCAGGTAGGTTATAGAATATAAAAGGAATATAAAGTAACGAAATTAAAATATTTAATTTTAAATACTTCAACTAAAAAACAATCAAATAGTAAAGAACATAGGCCTACCGGTGTTATACGCGTTATATATTTTTTGTAAAAAAAAAAAATAAATAAATAAAAAGTAGATAGAGAAACAAATTAGATAGAATTAAAAAAAAATTATCTTAATCCTAAAGTTCAAAAGCACCAACTAAATCATTTTTATAATATAATAATCTAAATTTTAACATAAACTTTTTAAAAGTTTCCAGAAGAGTAAAATAAATCCCCAGACCTCCTTCCTGGTATTGCGGTCCATGGACCCTCTAACAAAGCATGTGTATTGTGAAGCTCTGGGGCATCCTGTCTTTATTTTTTTTTAATTAATAATTTGTATAATTGTGTATAAATCAAGAGCGAGTAAATATGATTAGTCGTATTAATGTCTCTCGTGGAGAGATTAGCCATTAACAGAATTTTCATCACTGTTTGAAGGTCCTACTGCTCTGACACCTTTTTAAATATGCCGGGTTGATATATAAATCGTGGCATTCTAAAACCAGGCAATTTAATTTAGATTGTTATATAAATATATAATAATTTATATATGGTTTATGGTTGTATACAGTTTACAAAATACCATTTTCCAGAATTAAAAAGTTATGATATTCATTGGAAGCAGAATTCAATGATGTTTAATTTTTTTTCAAAAGTTAAAGGCGTAAAACTAGAAAAAATATCCAATTCTTAACTTTATCAAATTAATTTACTAATTAACAATTTATTTTTAATTACTAGATTATCACGAAGTAAATAAATTCTTTCAACAAACACTTAAATAACATGTGATTTAACTGTTTTTGGAAGAAATCTATTTACTTCTTCATAATTTAGTACCGAAACTATTATTTTTAAAAAATACCTTATTAGTAAATATCTGCTTCCAATGAATATCATAACTTTTTAATTCTGTAAAATGGTATTTTGTAAACTGTAAACAATCATAAACCACCAATAACAACAAATAAAAGTCAAATTAAGAAGATAACGGTCACATCTTTTCAAAGCCTAGGAATAATTATTCAAATTAGAAATCTAATAAGAAGCTAGGTATATGGGAAACTAGTGGGTTTGAGTGAAAGGATAGTTACCTGTAATAATGAATATTTAAATTTATCATTTAATGTTATGTTTTTATGAAGCTTTAAATTCCTGTCATGAGTGCTAAGCTATTATAAAAATCTATTTTTTTTTCTTTTCTAATTTTCACTATTTAGTCCCGAAAACTCCTGTTTTTATTTGCTAAGAGGAATTAACAAAATACTATCCTAGTTTTGTTAATTTCCTTTGATGTTTGATACATATATACTGGCTTAGAAAGGTAAACGAAATCAAAACTTTGAACATGTGCCTCTACCTGTCAGCGAACTGACACCGGAAATCCCTGCTCACGCAAGCTTTATTTTTAAAGGTATTTTCAGCGCCTGTTTTTTCTCAGAGCAGTCTAAGGTAAACTGGTTACAAATTCTTCTTTACCGTCCATATTGTGCAGTTTAGAGGGAGCATTACTTATTTAATTGAATCTAGGATAAATCAAGTTCATGTACGACTATCTCTACGGCTGATGAAACTGCATAAAATACAGTAAAAGATTAATATTACCATTATTCTTAAAATGATAATAAAGGCTTGGTGAACCCTAAAGTTCCATGCCGATAGCACGAATCGTTGTCTACATACATCTGACGCCCTTCCAAATCCAAATCTACCAAATTACTTTTAATGCAATCCTCCCATCTACATTTCGGTCTACCCCTCGAACATTTACCCGTCGGTTCAGTGTTAATGAACTTTTTAGGGATTCGCTCGTCACTGCAACCTTACAAGCCCATCTTAAGTGCTGCAGTGCTATAACCTGAAATGTATTTACCAAGTGCAGTTCCACCTATTCAGCGCTGTGTAGCCCTCTCAATTTCCCGTTAATTCATTCTTTTTCTGTCCAAAAATTGTACGTAATACCTTATTTTCAAAACCCTTAAGGCAATGTTTTTTCTTTAGTATAAGTAGTCACGTTTCGCATCCATAAAGAACAGTGGGTAGAATAGTAGTTTTGTTCTAACTTTTAAGTTTTTTGACAGAAGGAGCTAAGCAATTTCGAAATCGAATTATACAAGCATTTCCAGCCCTAACCTCGGTTTATTTCCTCATCAATTTCGTTTTTTCTCGTTCCTGTAGAACCTACATACTTAAACCTGTCTAACTGTTCAAAAGTATTTCCTCCTATGTCTATATCACCGAAACAGCACTTATTTCTACTGTTAACCAACTTTTTTTATCCTTATTTATTTATTTTATTATTATTAAAAAGAAGTATAATTGTATTCTTAGATTTATCACAAATATATCTCATTCAAGTATAATTGAAACCACAATTAATGTTGCTTAATAAAATAACACGTCACTTCTTTCAAAGGGTAGGCTACTGCACACACTGTTTCGAGATCGTATAACAGGTGATAAGATAAAGTAGAGCGAGATAAGAGATGGCCTGGTCCCCACTGCTATGGCTGCTGTAGGGCTTAACTAGTTAAAAAATAAATAAATCGAATAATTAACTTAGTTAGAATTAAGTATTTTTTATTAACAGTAATTTAAGATGATTTTAGTTTCCAATTTTATTAGTAATTACATGTATTCTTATTTTACTGATTGTCTTAGAACTTGAATATAAATTTTATGACGTAGAATTATATTTTTTAAAGGTTATTGGAGAAAGATAGTTTGCTCAGTTTTGCTTTATCCTTCCATCAGACAGCCCTGACGAAGCCCTCCAAAGGTGGTTAAGAATAAATAGTTTTATTTTACTATTTTGATACGTTTATTGACCGCCACCCGGACTATCTTCCTCCAATCTACTTCATACGGTCTACTATCTTCTTCCAATATTTTTAAGCTTTTGTTGTCATACCGATAACTATCCATTACGTTTTGTACCTGATTAGTTCATGGAGATTATATAGAGCATTGACTCGTTCAGATAGTCGCTTAGGTGAACAATTAGCTAAATTCGTATAAATATTTGAGATTATATGACCTAGAATAACTTGTGATTTTAAATTATTTAAGTATCTCCGCTGTAAAACATAAATATTTTACTGAAATCTCAACATACGTGGAATGAGAATTGTAAATAGAGATGGAGATGGCACAAAGACTCGGCGAGAATACAAAAAAGGGAAACGGATCAGTATTTCATGAATAAAATGTTGTCTTAGAGGAGTGGGGGGGAGGTCAAACCAACTTCGTATTTCTAGAAAACCGTTTAAATGGTGGCAAATAATGAAAAGGAATATCAGAGCGTAGAAACAAAACATAAGTTGGGCCAATATTTTCTTTTACTTCCGACTTAATGGGTTTTGAGCAACGGCTATACAAGTTGTTTGGTCAGAATTTCGTTTAAAATTTCATATCTCATCAAAAATATTCATTTACATTTTACTTCAAATGGTCAAATTAGTATTTTATCTATTATGAACTAACATTTTGTTTATTTGTCTTAAATCGTGTACATAGCAACTTTGATCTGTTCGGTAGCTTGAGTATCGTATAATCTTATGCAATGTGGTCTTGTCAAATGTCACGGCGTTTGTCAATTTCAGGCGCTTTTTAAATATTGCTTCATTAGACTATCTTTAAGTCTCCGCTTCCCGTTTTAAGCAAATATTTCAAAAGTAAAGGACCGTCGCCCCCTGGGGGTGGGGGTCTTGGTGATGCGGATCCGGGCGGGAAGGATGGCCTTTTTTTTTGTGTCATGGTGTCATGAGATTGTGAAACGTCGTTCATCGACCAACCTACTTGCTATAATTATCTGTTTGAAAAGTCATGTAAGTAAGGATTTCACGAAGGGTAATCATATTCAGTAGAGCGGCACTCTCCGTTCTTTGTACCCCCCGGCCAGCGGCTCCTGGGCCAATATTGTAACCCCCGCCTTCAGCGGACCCAGCCCAATCCCCTTATAATGCCGTGTGGCAAAGGAAGGGCACTAAATATGTATGCATATATCTGTAAATGTTAAATTAATTAAAGGAGGTAAGAAAGAAAAGGGTAATTATATAGCAACAAGCTACGCTAGACTGAAATTGTCAAATATTTCTAAAAATCTTATTTAATTATTGTTTGCGGATTGAAAGGTAGGGGGGCCTACACATAAATATAGGGGGGGCCATAAGTCCCGTATCAAACGGATCAGTCCCGTTACTTAAGGCTTTTCAAGGCGTGTAGTCAGTTTCCAAAAATGTTCCATTTTAATCTCATAAAAAAAAAACCTTTGGACTTTTTTTTATTTAAAATTACTTATAACAACTCTGCGAGTTTATTGATAGCATTTCATTTGATATTATTTTTTAAAAAATTGAGTTTGCTTCCAGTAGAAGTAGAAAATATTTTATAATAAATAAGATTTGATCTGCTGAAAATCAAACAGTTAGAATATTGATGGGTCATGTAAATTTCGACTATAGCTTGTGTTTTATGAGATGTTTCTAAAAAATTATGTAGAAAAGAAATGTAGAGAAAAAAAGATGTTGACTAAAAAGACAAAAAAAATAAATAGCCTCCAAGCAAACGAAATTAATTGAACTATTTGTACAAACCTGTATCTAGACTGAAAAATAAGTTTATGAAAGTGAAATTTGTTATTTATTGTCATAATTTCACTTTCTTTATTTTTAACTTCTTTTTTCTATTTATAAGTTAGTTCTTAATTAAATTAATTTTTTACCTTATAAATTGGTCTAAAAAACATTGCCTTGAAATTCTCAACATTTTGGGACTCGTTTCTCGTTGTACTAAAACTCGACTTGGCCATACTGTCTAAATACCTTAACCTTTCGAAACATTCTTGTTTATTTATTCGGTTTACATCCCTTTTGAACACAAATTAGAGCAGGAAAACTAAGTTGTTTATTCCGTTGATTTTCTCTCAAAGGTTCAGTACACGCTTGGGAATTTGCGACCTCCCATTGGTTTGTCCCTTCTTTGTATTTTTTTTTTAATATTTCATTATTACCAGATCGACCTATTAGACATACAATTATATTAAACTATTATAATAAATTGGTTTTTGTTTAACAATTGATTATGTGGGAATTTAATCACATACAAAAGACACCCATAACTATTTAAAATGTTATAATTATTTTAAATAATTGAAAAATATTATTCAAAATAAAAAAAATAACTATGCAATTGAAGAATGATAGGAAAAAACAACTAATATTCAGAGAATCCATAAAATAAATAACTAACTTATATCATGGAAAAATAAAATAATAATTCTACAGAGTTTATAGTAGAAAGTCTTATATCTGTCTGGGCTTCAGTCTTCGAAATGAATTTGAGTGGCTTACAACGCATCTTCAACTGCTGGTAGCTGGGAGTGGAATTTTGTTAAACTTTTTTGATGAATTGATCTATTGATTCTAATTCTAGTTTGTGATATCATTACTATTTCTTATAAACTAGGCAACAACTATTGCGATTCTTTGAACCTTGAAATTCGTCTGTCATGCATTAAGAAGTCTTTCGTCATTTTAATCTCATTGATAAGCAAATCGCTCTCTTATTCCTCTGCGTTTGTTTTTAGAGCAGTCTGGAATGTCAATAACAACGAATGAACTAGCAAAAAACTTTAAATATTTTTTTAATTTCTTGAAACTGGTAATTATTTATTAAATAAATCAAATGGTACCCTTGTTTAGTCTCAACACTCTTAATTATATCAATAGTCCAACGTTTCAGCCAATTCGGCCATCCTTAAGGGCTATCTAATCATTTAACAGCTTATTATTCATTCATTTGTAACAATTATAACAACGTTATTACTAATAATATAACATAACTTCAAATATAAATTGTATCTTTACATCAAAACTAAAACAGCAACTAGCAAAAAACTATCTTTCTTTTTTTTTTACAAATATATAATTATTATCTGATTTTAGATTAATTTAGTACCACTGTGTGACAAAGATTTTAGTAAGGAATATTTAGTTAGGTATAAATAAACTGTATTATTATATACGAATCTGGAGTCACCTCTCTGAGCAAACACAAAGGGCTGAATATGAGATTTAGTTAATATCCTAATTAAGAAAAGTGAGAAGACAAAGAGAGGAAAAGAGGCTCAGCTCAAAGGATTTGGACATTATCAGATTTTTAGTTTAATTATTCTTATTGTTTGGCTTGTTCCATCTCGAGGACTTTTTTTTTAAGTGTGTAAAATAATTTCATATTAACTTTCTTTTGTTTAAAATTAAATAAATGAAGATTAAAAATAAAAATTCAAAACATTAATTAACATTAATACTAGTATTACTATTTTATTTTAATTTATTTTTACATTTTTAATCATTCATTTTTTATTATATTTTTTAATGATTGTGTACTGGATTTTTTTTAATTTGGATCAGTTGCTAAATTTGAATAAAAGTAGTGTTATAAACTTAATATCTGTGATGGACATCCTGAAACGAGAAATGTTGGGTAAATGAGAGTGGACTAAAAATGATAAAATATATAAAAATAAAAAAAATGTAATGTGACTTACTTATTATAAAAAAAAAAAAAAAATATTATTGTGATATTTAGTATTAATGCGAAAAAGAAAATAAATAAAACCAAAGGAAAAAAATGTATTTTATTACTTTATTTTAGTATTTATATTACAACTAATAACAAACTGAAAATCAGTTTATTATTAGATGTAATATAAGAATTTGATATTAGATGTGCTATAAGACACAGCATAAAAATTAAGTGTCTTATAGGAACCCAATATATATATTTGAATGCTGTTGCTTGTAAAATAAAGTATTCCTCTCTGATTTAATATAATGGTATTGAACACTAATCCTTTTTCTGTTTTAGTTGTCGATATTACTAGAATCATTACATATTTTTGTATTTTATTATTCATTATTTTTGTTATTATTTGGAGCATACGTTTATTAATGAGCTTATTTATTTTTCCGATAATCCGATATCATTCTTTATTCTGATGTTTTTTCTATTTATGGAACGAACATTGTTTTTTTTACTTTCATAAAATCAATAAATTAACTAAAAAAAAATAAAAAGATCTCAAAATTATTTTGAGGTGTTCACATAAGTTATGGAATCGTCTATGAAAAAATGAATAGATTATTAAAAACCAAACAAAATTTAATTATCAGTTCAATAATTCAAAAGGTTCTATATTCCTTAGCTAGAAGTTTGTTAGCACCCTTGTTTTCCATCTTCTTATATATTAAATTATATATATCAAACAGTTTCCTGTGTGAGTGCCTTTGCTGAATGAATAGGCGTCGACTTCCCCAACTGTAAATGTTGGTCGACCAGTTTGGCGTTGTGTATGTTACCGGCAGGATGTAAAATATTTACGGCTATTGTTTAGAATCTCTCGTTCTATACTCACCTTGGCGTTTTATGTTAAGTTCATCGTGGAAAAAAAAAAGAAGTGAAAAAAATTTTTTATATATGATAAAAAAAATTATTGAATTCACGATAAACGAACTCAGAATGTTATTTATGAGACTTACATACTCGAAATATTTGTAATATTGAAATATATAATTATAGGAGAATAATTATTTGTGTTGGGGGACTAAATATTGGAGAAAACCGAATACAATTGGACTCACTCTCCTTCCCAAATTATTATTTTATAATATATGAGGTATTTTAACTTTTTTTGTGACCTCCTAGAAAAATTAAAACAATAAATTAAATATATACAAAGAAATAAGTGTATTTTAACCTAATATAGTATATCTTATCAGTATGAAGGATTAACTAAATTTACGAAGATTTATTGCTATGTTTTTATATATATATATAAATAATTGACCATATTAATTCAAATTATGAAGAAGATGGTCATATAATATAAAATATATTTATTTATATTCTATTTATAGTTTATATTTAAGTTTTCCTAAATCAGATATTTAGTATCGTTACTAATATTTTCATATCTGTATATTTCCTTTTATTTCAGGAATTGGAAGTTAAAACCGTTAACGGTTTCACCCCTCCACATTGTTTACTTCGAATATTTTGTGACGGTATTTTTTGTGACCATCTTCTTCATACTTTATTGTTATATCTGTTAATTATTAATATTAAATATATATCATAGAAGAAGTAAGTCACAAGACATTCTTTGAAGAAAAATATTTTTCACTGCTCCCAGCCTTCTTCATTTTGTCTTCGTTTTTTGGGAAGAAATTGTGCCATTCTACTCTCCATCAGCCGATTTTGTACTTGTGACAAGGTCCGGTTGCAAGAATGTTTTAAAAGGGTCCACCTCCATTCTTTTTTTATTCATCGGTCCGTTGGATATACAAGAAAATGTGAAAAAAGTGCTTCTTGAAGAAAATAATTTACAATTTTAATCTTCTGAGAGTTAAGCTAAATATGGTCACAGTTCATACTTTTCAGAACACTTGAAATTTTATTGTATCATAATCCATGTACCGTACAAAATCTCTAAAAAAGGAGTATAGGATTTCGTGAAATTCATTTGAAAACTGAATCAGGTGAGTTTCGAGCAGTCCAAAACGTCTTTTAGGAAGAACAATTGTAATGCACTTTATTTTTTACTTTTACACATTTACACTTTTTAGTTTAACAATTATTGTTCTGTGAGCATTTCACGAAGCTTTTTCAGTATCTTGATGATTGTAAAAAAAAAATTGTCTGTGAAAGTCCCTCACTTTTCCCGCAATGCCTTATTGTTGTTTATTCAGAAATTAAGGCATAAAACCTACCTGTCATCAATGCTAATATTTTATGTATCTATACATTTAGTGTTCAATTATATAAGTATGAAAAAAAAAAACATACATATGTATAAAATTGGTAGATAAAAATACATAATATATAAATAAAAAAACACACATAATATATAAAATATACGCAGAATACATAATATATAAAAATATATATACACACACACACATATATACATACATATCGTATAAATGCCGTATTGATTTCCATAGTTCGATTGAAGAGCTCTTTCTAAAAAGGTTATAACGGACATTTCAACAAGTGTTTCAGGATTCGAAAGAAAACTTTTGACCAAATTAACATATTTTCAGCATTTTATGCAAAAATAGTTTTGCTAAAGTTTGGAGTTATAAACTTTTTAGAGGAAGCCCTTCAAATTTTTAATACCATGTATTGCATAATTTTCTGGATTTATAATTGGTTTAGAATGTTTAGATATTGTATTCATTGGCTAGCTTTTATTCTCTGCCGGTGACACAAATATAATAGGTTTTGTCTTCCTTTTTCTGAGTTTCTGTCCGTGACTAGTTCTAATGGTTTCACAATTCCCGTTATATCTCATGGTCGTCTTTTGTTTGAAGTTATAGCATTTTTAGTTTATTACTCTGTTAGGATGTAATAAAATTTAAGTATTTTTCATCCTTTACCGTCAGGTTGAAATATCCAGAAATTATTGGATAAGAGATAATAAAAGCATCTGATATTTTACGTATGAGATGTATCTCACATTCTGAAGTATAATTTGTTGTTTTATTTTTTTCTTTTAATGATACAATATGAATGTGATATGGTATGAAATTGTTACTTTCAGACGTTTTTGGGTGATTATTTCTTACGAACCGAAGCCTTTACAGCAAAATGCCAACATATTTTTCAAAGTGTCCCTATATAATCCTTAACGATTTCTTAAGAAAATCAGTAGACGGTACGATTCCCGCTTGGCTTAAAGGATATAAGTTCAGAGCTTCACTGGAGTTTGCCGGTTGCGGAAGGACTAGGGCCCAGATAAATGAAGACAAGTCTTGGTATTTGATGACTACTAAAGATAAAAGAATCTGGGAATAAACATTCGAGATAGGACGGAATGGCTTTTATCACCCTGGAAGTTCATGTTCTTGTTTATATGTGAAGAAGAAATATAGATATTAGAGAAAAATAAATAGAGTAAAACCCCGCGTTACCGTCTCTTCACATTAGGCTGTGGTAAAAATACGATTAATAAATTAAATGTACGGAAAACAAATATTAATTACGTATTTCAAAAAAATTATTCCCCCCGTAGTAATCATTGTTCTTATGATTAATATAACCCATATATCATTAACGAGTATTTTTCATTTTAAATATCTTCTAAAATTTTTGCGTCCGAGGGGTAGACCGAAACGTTGATTTTATACCCCTGTATTATACACTTATGTTTTTTCTTTTTTCCTTTTTGTAACTATAGTGTTTTTATCTTTTTTAGCCCTGCAACGTGGGGCGAAACGTTGGCTCAATAAAATAGTATAATTGTACTATTTGAGTTTTTTTTTACCGCACCCGGACCATATTCCATTCATCTATACACATGGTCAATTAATACTCTTACACTATTTTTTTAAACAAATGAAGAAATCACATACTGGAATTTTATATGTGGTAGGCAGACAATTTTATATTTTTAAATTCTTAACAGAATCTAATGAATTCGGTGATTCTTTTTATTTTAAATTTTCTAAAGGATAGTTAATTAGTAGAGCGCTGTTTAACCTGCCAAAAAATAAGTAATTGAACAAATCTAT
>NW_027113517.1:219407-226197 GCF_000696795.3 Halyomorpha halys
TATATATTATAAAAAACATTTTGATGACGAAGAAGTAGGAAAACGTATACCTGCCTCTTTCTTTCTAACTTGTTAGTTGTCATTTTATTTTTCAATCAGGACAGGTACTTCTCGCTCTGTTTATTTGTTATTTATATTAATATTCTTAATATAATTTTTTATCTTTTATCACCACACGTCATGGCTCTCATAACCAATAGGCGGACGCTGAATAACAGATACCGTTGTACCTGAGACCCAGCTCTCACGCAGGCCCTAAACTCACTCACTACCAAGATTAGGAACCTCATGCGGCAATGGAAGACTGCTACATGGCACGAGCAACTGAGAGCAACTCATGGTGACTACCAGAAGTTCTGGAAGCTCACTAAGTCTGCTACGAAGAAAACCTCGAACGTCCATTTACACGACGGAGATCGCCTTTTGACACACTCTAAACAGGCCGAGCTTGTGGTAGAGCATTATAGGCGAGAAATCGAAGAACGCACGGGAGACCTACTCACCATACCCAATTTGATCCGAAATACTAATTACATGCTCGTTAGTTCGAAGCAACTCAAAGCAATCTTAAGAAGAGCTCACGGCAACAGAACCCCTGCCCTTGAAGGTATCCAAACGGTACTCCTAAAACCGCTACCACGTAAAAGAATTGCTCACTTTGCCAACTTGTACAACTCGTGCTTGAGGCTAAGATATTTTCCCAGAACATGGAATACGCCATCTTGTTTCCACTACTCAAGCCAAGTAAGTCTGAAAATGAGGCGGATCACTACAGGCCCATCAGCCTGATCCCTCACTTCGCTAAGGTTTACGAAAAAAATAATTACCTTCGGGAGTTCTGTGATGAACATTCCGTGATTTCCAACCTCACATGAGCACTGAACACCATCTCATGAAATTATAGAGAGAAGTGAACACAAACTTTAACAGGAATACGGAAACGGCTCTGATGTCCATTAACTGTACAAAGGCCTTCGATCTTGTCTCTCACGGAATCTTCTGCCGTAAGCTTATAGATTACGAATGCCCGGAGCAGCTCTATTCGGTCATTGCCTCATTCCTCAAGAACAGAAGTCTCTCAGTACAAATTCAAGAGAAGCACTCTAGCACCGTTCCAGTGACGTGTAGCGTGCCACAAGGGGCTGTACTTTCGCCTGTGCTGTTCTCGATTTATACTGCAGATTTAATAGACAAGAACTACAAAACTGCTACGATAGCCGCCTAAGCGGATGATATCGCTATAGTTGCGTTAACCCCATGCATACACTAAAACAAGCGGGAAAAGCCTGTGAAGAGATCATTCAACGGCTGAATTATCTCAATATCTCCGTAAACCCAGCGAAAACGGACTGCGTAGTGTTTGCACACCAAGCCATAAAGAGAGCAAAACTTCCAAAATAGCTTCAATTGGCAAACTCTATAATGTCCCTATCCAATGCCATAATCTATTGGAGTATAAAACTGGATCGAAATTTGAAATTTTGTACCCATCTATGTCAAAAAAACAAGAACAGTCTGAAGGAAATCCTGCCACCTACACCATCTCCTTACATCATCGGCCCTTTCCTTCCGGTTAAAACTTCAAGTCTACATGAGCATACTCCGTCCAGCGCTTCTATACGTTACTCCCTTGTTCATCCACCTCAATGATGGTACACAGCGCCACCTTCGAAATTCCATACTGCAGAAGATTGTACGGACTACAGTATGAAAGAAGGAAAAACCGCCGACTCTTCACAAATTACTGAATGTCCTAACGGTCCCGGACTTCATCAGGAGGATGCATATTAAATTCCTGGACTCGTTGAAATATCAGCCCAACCCACTATTCCAGACGTTGCAACCAGCACCCCCACTAGTGCGGTGGCAACAGGCAGCATGCATTATAGCCACTTGAATAACCTGTTAATATTGTAAATAGTCGTAGATTTAGGCCTACTTTTTAAGATCATTAGCTCCTACTAGTGATATGCCCCAATACCATTAAAAATCACACAGATTAATTCAAAACTGTCAAATAAAATCAATACTCATTCACTACATTCATGTTTTAAATAACGTTCCAGATAAAAACAAAACTCCTCTATAAAAACTCTGTTAAACACAAAACTTCAAATAAGGGCTTTGAAAAAAATATATATATTGCCTTTTACAGGTTTACTCTTTACCATACCTCCCTCTATTTCTAACAAGTATTTTTGTACAATTTATTATTCTAATTCTGTATTTACAATTCTATCACAACTGACTGTATTTATTAGTAAGTAGTTTCCCACCTACCTATATTTATACTTTCTTAACATAAGCTTATTATTATTTCTTTTATATATTTAAAAAATATATATATTTTTTACATATTTTCTTATTTTCTCTGTATATTTACTTTATATGTTCTATCACTTCTTACAACATTTGTATCTTGTTTTCATATAGCCCTGACGAAGCACTGAAAAGTGGGGCGAAATGCTATTAACAATAGTTTTTACTATTTTATACCATTATTGTCCGCCACCCGTTCTATCTTCCTCCAGTTTATTAATAAGTACGATTATATATAGCCTAAATGTAATTTTATGTGTGTAAGTTTACGCATAATGTAATATTGTAATTTATTAAATTTTGTCAATTTATATATTTGTAAATTCAGTATAAATGACCGTATTGGTCAAAACACAAAAATAATACTAAAAAAATAATAACTTCTAATTGGTCTGTTGCCGAGAGTTCGCTGTATGGCTTAAACATAAAGTAATGGGTCTGTCTCCCCTTTGTTGGTAATTTTCAAGGCATTGAATGCAAGCGATTGTATACTGTATGAGTTTTGGTGTTTCAGTTTAAAAAAATACTTTCTTCATCATCCTAGCTCAAAATGATAAAAATATAAATGTAATGTTATTTTCTGGAGAAACCTCGATGATGGCTACATACATTTTTAGGAATGCGGCTCACTATCTCTGAGAGCGGCTCACTATCTCTGAGAGCGGCTCACTAGTTTCCCATCCAATCCTGGATATGGAACTAATTAACTCACCGCTCTTCATTAATTAGAACTATTCACTAATTTGGCGAGGATTCATGAATTCCTAGTTAGGATTACTGATATGCGTCCTTATTACCTAAATTAAATCCTTATTTATACAGGCATTAATTTAACAAATCACTTAATTTTACCAATTAAGATTATATTGTGTTGATTTAAGATGTTTCAAGGTGTCTTTTAGATTTTTTTTATGATTTTAGTATTTTGAAATTTGAATTTTGAAAATATCGAATCTGAGATTTAAGTTCCAGTAACTTTCTTAAATGTTAGTGTGTGAACTGCTCAGCTTAAATATTTTATTTTTAAATTAGAATATTAGTAATATTATTGATTTATTTTATAAAATTATTGTATTTAATTTTTTTTTTTTTATGAATAAACATCACCTTTTTTATTTAACTTTTAATATATCTATTTTATTAAGGCCATTCTTGTACTAGCCAGCCTATTAAAAGTAATCTAATATCTAATAATAAGCTCCCCCAAACTCCCATAATTTTAAGAAATAAAAAAATACAGTAGAGTAACATCTAAAGTATACCAATTATTAGTATCAATTTTAGTTCTTGGCTTACTTCATCTGATGTAAAGAATGTTTACTATATTTCAATATTAATTGTCAGCTTTCAAAATATGCCCTGGAAAAATATCATTATAATGGACAAAAAACCATTTAAATAAAAACATGGAAGAGAGTTATTAATAAATGTTTCGGTCAAGTTTTGCTTGATATTGGTGTTAGCTTAGATCTGACCTAAGAAGATACATAATTTTTTATTTTTATGCTTAAGAGATTTTTTTTTTTTGAAGCCTTAAAATTACTCGTTAGTTAAGAATCGCCCAGAGAAGCCTATAAACTATACCTCGATTAAATGTATGGCCGAAATTTCGCAACTTATAACATTGTTTTAGGAGTCCTGAACGCAGTTTTTTTTAAACGGTCAAAAAATCAATTTTTTCAATGAAAAAAAGACAATTGAGACCATTGTCTTGGCAAAAAAATAATCATTATTTTTATTTTGGATTTCGGTCATAATACCTAGTTCTCTATGTAAACATAGGCTTTAGCTATATATAGAGGATTATTACTGAAAATAAATCATTTATTTATTTTATTATATCACATCGTTATTTTCGATTTCGATTATATTCGAGTGTGAAAAAAAATAGCAGCATAAAATACAACGCCGCTCGAATTATCTCGAGTGTGATCAGTTTGGCCTGTTTAGCCAATTATTAAGTTGTCGAATTAACTACGAGCGTACAAGGTAAGGGTTTAAGCAACCATTGTTATCAAAGTACGCGATTTTACAAATTTGATCCGTTTGAAAACCATTAAATAATGTTGTAGATATAAATATAGTAGTAATTATTTCTTTAAAATATAAAAATTATAACAAAAAATATTCATTATTAAATAAATGTTACACCAATAAAGAGCAGCAACGGATAATATATATTAATACAGCAAAAAAAAAAAATCCATTAATTTTATCATAATATCAAGCTCTTGTTCTAAACTCAATTGCACCAATATATCGGAAATGTTGAACAATAGACACCAATGTTCCTATCTGTACTTGATCGGTTTCTGTCATGTACGGCCAAACTGTCAACAATGATGTATTAGACGTTCGTATTCGGTCAATTTGTCAAATTCTCCCCAGTTAATCTAAATCTATATATCCTGCCTGGAGCAACATAATATTCAAGCCCTATCCTCTATGTAAACTCAAAGTGTCAAGTATACCTGACAAAGCTAGGGAATTTTATGAAAAAATAAAACGAAACGGGAATTTACAAGTTAAGGGTTGCTAAATACGAATTTGTTATCATTACTCATCACAATAAATTTAAATAACATGTATGGTATTATTAGGACACACGTAAAATATTAAAAAGGGCGGGTAGACTTTTATTTCATCGTGGTCCCACTGATTAAAAATTGGCCCTCCTACTCTGGTTACCTTGAGGATAATCCTCTTCTCCCTCCCGTATGACCAGGTAGGGGTTAACACTAATCATACCAAGACTTAATATATACCTACTTCTACCATAGGGGTCAAATGACCTGACTTTATGTTTCATGCTTGAATGTATGAAATATGGATGTTAGGAAGGAAATAAAAATATAAATTCAATTTATTATAATTAAACAAAATAGTATGTTGAGCATTTCTATTACAAAAGCAAAAAATAAAAACTTTTAATTCATAGTTCATCGCATTTTTTACATATAAGTGTTTCCATTGTACATTTTCCTTAAACATATTTTTTACATTTAGAGCAAATTTTGTTGGTTTTATTTTCTTTACAGTATCCTATTTGATATCTCATACGTTTATAAGCATCTGTAGTAGACTTAGGCAACGATCCTTTCGTATTTGTTTCTTGTTTTGGTTGTTCACGGGCTTCTCGAAAATCGGCGCCAAGTTCTTCTGCTAGCTTGAGTAAAAAATCTTGTCTCGAGATATTTTCTCCTGTCGTTTGCTTGTACAAAATCCAGGCATTTATGCCAGCTAAATAAAGGATATTGAAAAAAACTTGGAGAGGCCATCTGCAAGACTTAGATTTTGTAGTAAATTTCCTCGCCATTTGATCGGTCATGTCTACACCAAATTTGGTTTTATTGTAATATGAAGCAGTTTCAGGTAAACGTTTATCATTGTTTTCAAATGAAAATGAAAATGATCAATTTATGTTTAGAACTGAGTATAAGTACTTTTTTTGTTGGCTTACTTTTATAGATTGTAAGAGTACAATTATCTGTTGTAAAAATTTTCGATGAAAATCGTTCCATATCATCTTTCTTTTGCTTCGCAATTAGTGGTAATTCTCTTTTATTTGACCGAATAGTTCCAACTAACGTAGTTTTTTTGGCTAGGAGTTGTGTTGCTAGGGATTTGCTTGTGAAGAAGTTGTCTGTGGTCACAGTTCTTCCGCAACCCGTAAATGGCTCAATGAGTTTGAGTACAACATATTCAGAGAGTGGTACTGAAGAGGGCCTATATTCATCTTTTCCAAGATATGGAAGTGCATTTATGACGTATTTGCTATCGACGTCCGATGCTAACCAAAATTTGATTCCAAATTTATCCGGCTTGTTAGGCATGTATTGCGTAAATCTACATCGTACTTTAGTCGGAAATAGCTGTTCGTCTATAGTAATATTTTCACCCGGTTTGTAACAGTTTTGGCTGTTCTCAATGAAAATATTCCAAATTGCAGATACCATAGCGAATTTATCTGTGTTCAAACGTTGGCTCCGCTGACTTTTTTTATCAAAACGAATAAATCTAAGAATTTCGGTAAAAATATTTCTGCTCATAGTTTCAGAAAAAAATTAGGCCCCCATATGTTATTCCACAAAAAGGAAATATTCAAATTATTTGCTCCATATGCAGCTCGAGCATATAAAATTGCAATAAATGCATCTATTTTTTTTTTAGATAAACTCCAATCGGAACCTAACACTCTCTTTACTTCTTCTATTGTGCATGTTCTTATATGGTTCATAATACGGTGGTCAATTATCAATGAAAATGCAGTACTAACTTTATCTTTCATTATATGGCGTTTTGCATATCCTGTTGGGCCTACTTCTTGCCTGAAAATGTTATGAAGTGGTGCTCTTCCAGGTGTGCCACCTACTTGCATTTGTTGCCAAACAGATCCATCATTCGCAACATTTTGTTCATTTATTTCTACTTCACTTTCTTCCGAACTTGAGAGTAATCTTATTCTTTTTCG
>NW_027113517.1:226732-227446 GCF_000696795.3 Halyomorpha halys
ATTTTCAATGGAAAAGTTCAAAATGGGTCATTTGACCCGTTATGGTATGTTTAGTGCTAAACTGATAAAAAAAAAAGTTCAAACGTTCTACGGTGTATTCGTCGATTTTTTTATGTTAAACAGTTATCAATGTTGTTACTAAACCTATTGAAACCTTGCTCCTCTCTAGTATGTAAAATAATTTACTGTATTTTTTATATATCGTTTATAATTTCCTCTATAGTTATTTATTACCTAGTGATGCCTTATAGTTAGGAATGTTGATTAATTTATATGTCTATATTTATAAACTAACTGTAAATCTTTATAACGTCATTATAACCACCTCATGAAATTCAACTGTATAAAATATATTTCAAATTAATCCGATATTCCCATACGCTGGGTCCAATTATAATCCATTGCCACTTGCCGCAATTTCAAGACTTGTACAAACACTTGGTAATCAAAATAACAAAACAAACGTTGTTATCCACACGCTTGTTTTGTTATTTTGAGTTTTTGTTTCGGCCCTTTTATTTGCTTTACTCTATTCTCTTTATAAAAATGAACAAAATGAAGATAGGCGAAAGAAAGCGTACGTAGATATGAGCAATTTAGGTTATAGATGATAAGAATTCATGGAAATTACTACATAACCTATAAACTTAACTTTCATCCTAGAATTTTATTAGAAACTTCTTAATTTAATATAATGTCTTCATTAATATATAT
>NW_027113517.1:227646-238112 GCF_000696795.3 Halyomorpha halys
TATATATATTTGTGCTATGCTAAATCAAAAATAAAATGCTAAAGTTAATTAACAAGATTTGAAACAATGTTTTTATTCTAAATCGATAGAATTTTAAAATATTCAATCTTAAACCCGAGTTAATTATTGAAACCAAAGGTTGGGGAAATTCATTAAGTAATTAAAAAACATTGAGCACAAATATCCATCTGTTGGCAGTTCTAAAACAAATGCAAACCGAAAACAAACATGTGGAAGTAGCACAAGCGCCCTTACATATGTGTCCAAAAACCGACAGCCGACGGCTCACTAACTTGCACTAGACAATCCAAATAACCCATTCACTTGAGAAATTGCCATTGTTTGACAAATGTGTAAAGGCATCTTTTAGGTTTTTATCTGAACTGAGGTAGAAAACCGTTAAATAAATATTGACACCCTTTCTCAATATTTATTGAGTACCTCCCATTTATTGAGTATACCCCCTCTCCTCCCCCAGTATTTTAATAAATACTTTCCATCTTTATTTTTCTCTTAGATTTGCACTGTTAAGACATTTTAAATGTTTATTTGAAGCTCTTTCGAGTTTAGGATTGGTATTTTTTTCTTTCTTGATAGGTATCTTATGAACAAGGTAGCTAAAAAGCAAAACAATAAACTTGATTCAATCCTAGAAATATTCGATTGAATCTAGGATGTTGATTTAAAAAGTGTTGGATTGATTACCAACTTGGGGATCTTGAACTGTCAAAGACAAAGGAGCTGCACTTATTGTTCTCAACTAACGAGCTTACTGAGAAAATCAAGGGCAGAAACTTGAGGCCCATTAAACACAATCACTAATGGCTTACATTCCTAGACAATGCCACTACAGTTTGTTTCTGTTGACAATATGTAGAATATACAGCACTGCTTCTAAGCTCCACTAGAGCTAGATTAAACTGCTCCCTTGTTAGCTAGCATTGTTTATGAGACCTTCTTCATCAAACGTTAACTTGTATCGCTCTCGTCTAAACTCGGAATTCTATTCCTGCTTCGTGTGCTTTCGAGAACAGAACTGCAACTAGATTAACAAGTTCTGTTAATGAAGAGTACTGTAAAGTCAAAAATTGGCCACCACTAAAACTTCTGGATTGTTTTTTTCTCCTTGATTTTTCAACTTATCTCTTGATGATTACACCTACCAAATTAGCAGTTGCTTTGATTTAGTTAGTATTATATTGTGTTTCGAGTCATTAGACTAGACACATGTCTATATCTTACCATCTCCTGTGATATCCGAGTTACGCCTAATGGGTAAACCCTGGTACCATTTTAACATTTTAGGTCTTGTGGGGAGAAGATAGTTAAGGGTGTGAGTAGTAAAAAACACTAGTAAATAGAAGTTATTTGAGAATAAAAGCCATTCTTTAACATTTATTCTTTCTTTTAAAATATTATTTGCTGTTATATTTTTCCTCGTTTATATCCCTTAACATTTTACAATTTTTTTATTTTCATATATACAGTTGACCGTATAACTTTCAATATAAGAACATGGTCAGGGTCTTGCTCAAAAAAGAACAAATAGTTTTTAACTATTTAATGTCCTACGTTTCGCCCCACTTAGTAGGGCTTCATCAGGTCTGTTCAAAGCGATTGGTTAAACAGACATAGACTCTTACGAATTTTTGAATTCATTAATACTCTATGGCGCCAACTAGTGTAGCGTTCTCTTGTTTATTACCTGACATTAGTCTATGACTTTCATGTATTTATAATTCGTTATCTTTTTTTTTACCCCCTTTTACATTCTTTCCTTACTCTTTCTTCCTTACTCATTTTGTTAAGTTATATTTATCACATCAAATTGTTATTATTAATTGTATTACTGACTCCTTCTGGCTTATATAACTTTATTTACTGCTTCTGTAATTCTTATTTGTCACTGTTTAAATAACTTTTATTTTAAATATTTATAATTTTTATACATATAATTACTTACTTAATTTTCATATATATATTATTTTCTGGAAGGCTGAATTACTTTTCCCATACAGTCTTTATATTCTTTTAATAGTTGGACTAAACATGTCAACACTATTTATGTATATATAATGTTAATTATTTTCTTGTTTCTAATTTTCTAATCATTCTGTAATTCATTATGGTTGTTATATATTTTTTGTTATTAGCCCTGATGAAGGCTTGAAATTCGGACCGAAACGTTGGCACTAATAAATAAGTTTTACTTATCTTTGTTATTCACTGACCGCACCCCCTATCATCTTATATATGTAATCCACGTTCACCTATCTACTTATAATTCTTCTTATATTATCCACGGACTACAACTAACATATCCCTTCTTCTTGTGTTTATTTTCTTTCTTGTGTTAATTTTAATTTGGCATAAGGATAATTAATGGCACATATACCATTTACGGTTTTCTAAACAGTTTAAAGAATTCACTAACACTTTCTCCGCCCTAACTGACCCCGATAGAACAAGCGCTTTTAGAAAGAACCAACCTTTGTTTATTTCCGAGGCCTTGTATACACACTATTATTTCTTTAGTTCCGCAACTCAATTTCTTTAAGGTGTTGTTACTCCTTTGTCACTATGAGGAAGTTAATAGGAAGTATAAGAGCAGGTTTATTCTGTAGGTTATTTAAGAAATAATTTTTTTTTATGGATTGTTTTCAAAGATGGACAAGCATTGAAGAAGGTTTTGATCGTATGTGGCCAGAGCATTCAACTCAATATGGTGTTAATTATATCATAATTATAACTATGAATATATCTAAAGAAGGTCAAAATAACTTGTGGTATACGAGGGTGGTTTGAAAAGTTCTCAGAATCACCGTGCTCAAGATGTCAGTGAGGTTCCCGCGCAATAATCACACCTCTTTTGCGAGTGAACACGTGGCGTAAGTGGTAGTGACGACACTTTGTGGTTGTTTTATGCGTAGTGATTTGTGACAATGGAAAAAACTGAGATTCGAGCAGTAATTAAGTACTTTGTAAGGAAAGGTATGAAAGCATAGGAAATTGATGCCGACTTTCAGAACACACTGGGCGCTCTACTCCTTCATATTCAACTGTTGCCTAGTGGACCAGCGAGTTGGTCGGGAGAGCTTAGATGATGATCCGCGTAGTAGACGGCCAAAAAGTGCTACGACCCCAGAATATATCGCAAAAGTGCATAAAAAGGTCATGGAGGATCATCGACTGAAAGTGCGTAGCTGAAGCTGTAGGGATGTCATCTGAACGAATATATCTCATTTTGACCGAAGAATTTGGAATGAGAAAATTATCCGCAAGATGGGTGCCGCGGCTCTTGACATTGGACCGTAAACGCACCTAATGGGAAATGTCCGAACAAAATCTGGCCCGTTTTTCACCAACAAGATTGTTTGCGCCTGTTTGTGACTACAGATGAAACTTGTGTCCACTACTATACCCCAGAGACAAATAAGCAGTCAAAGCAGTGGAAAGATGCTGAGTCACCACCACCAAAGAAAGTAAAGGCAGAAAATTTATTTTCTGTATTTAAGTTTATTTTTACGTATTTAAGTAAAATTACATAGTTGAAGAAAAAGGTGGGGGGGGGAGGGGTTCGGTCAGAAACAAAAACTACACAAATGAACAAAAAAATATTCATTCTTGCCGACGTTTCTTGCGTTTATGAGAATCTCTGCTGAAAGCTCCCTGATGAAGACCTGAAACTCAGGTCGAAACGCCGGCACGAATAAGTTTTTTTTTTAATTATGATATTTATTTTTTTTTTTTTTGCTTACCGTACCCCCTGACCATCTTCACTTAATCATCTACGGTCAAATACCTACATCTCATTAAAACTCCATAGGTAAAAGAGTTAATTTTTTTTTTAACATCATAAAGGGTTTAATAAATAAAATTCGGTCTATACTCTTACAAGTTCTACGTAAAATAAAAATGCTATAGGCTATTCATTACTTTATCTCGTTGGCTCCCGTTTACGATTTTAATATTAATAAAGTAAAAACTTTGGGGAAAAAAGAGGCTTTAGGAAAAACATTAAACCAGTGTTAGAAGTCTCTTTCTCTGTTGATTGATTAACTCTCAAACCTCAGCTAACGTATAAAAAAATAATAATAATAATATGATAATGAAAAAAATCATTTTAGGGATGAAAAGTAGTAATGAAAAGGCAGTAAATGAAAGGATTGGTAGAGAGAATATTTTGAAACTCATTCCATCAGTCCGATTATGTAGTGTAATCATATAATGGATCATCTATTCAGTATGTTTTGAACATTCCTAATTATTTTATTTATACTTATAATTTATAATATATAAAGATGTGATTCGGATTGAATGATAAAACTGAGAACTAATAATTATGAGTTTTATCTGTGTCAGTGTAATCTATTACTGCGAATTCTGCTTAGACGGCTTCCTTCGATGTTTTATAGAAATGTTGAATACATGCTCTTCAAAAATACTTTCTTTTTTTTATTCTCATGTATACGGAATATTTAGATGGTAATAATATTGGTGATTTATGGAGTATGGTCTAGTAAATCCTAAACATTTCGACTAGTTTACTACAAGCTTCTTTTTATCCACATGTCCTGATTATAATTTTTGAGAAATATGACATTATTATAAATACAATATAAATGGATCTGGTCCAAGTAATACAATTTTTGGCTTAGTCGATTTTCGTCTGGATTCTGAACTCATCTCTCCTATTACAATATGACTATTGGAAGACACCCCTAAAATATAACTTTAAATTTCTTTTGAAATTAATAATTGTATATTCATCTGTTATTTCAGAGATGATTTTAGGTTTAATTGGGAAAGTGCTTGGTAGTATTTCTGCTATTTCCGATATATTGACGTATACTCCACTTGTATACTAAGGCTTTCGAAGTTAACCTCTTTAATTCTTTCTTGCCCGTGAATAATGTTTAGCGTTATAACTGCCAAGATGATATTCTGAGAAAAACTCCTTAAGAATAACACAAACGCACCGCAGCTCATGGGTTAGGCGCAAGTCTATCGTTCTGAGGTCTGCGGGCGGTGCCGGTTCGATTCCGGCCTTTGGGGCGTTGACTTTTTTCATTAAGTGGCAGTCGCTCAAAATTAAAAACTTGACCCCAACCATGTTTAGAATAGGTTGTCCAGCTGTAGATAACTTGGCAAACATCATTTTCCTCGAGGATTGCCTTAATAAAAAAAAATTCTCATTCTTCGATAATCATATTCATATAATAACGAATATTCATTTTGTTAAGTTTAGTATGAAAAAAAAATTAAAAGCATGTTTTGCAGTAATGTCCAAAAAATTGTTGAAAATGTTTCTCTAATATTTCTAAAATATACACAAAAATAAATTATCTTACTATGTACTTCATATGTAGGTAAGTGAAAGTAATTAAAAGGATCACTGCATGGATTGAGTGCTACAAAAATTTGTAAAATATGTTTTTGTTCAGAAGATTCCATTGGGTTAGGCTAACAATATTGTACGGCTGATGTACACTACCTATACTTGTATTGTTTTCCTTTTTAGAGAAGTAGCTCATCAGGAAAAAAATTCATTCTATAACCGGGAAAATTTACACATATAGTTTTCCCAAAGAGCTGTAGTATTTACTGCACGATATGGTTTATAAGTTTTTCGAAGTTGATGATAATTTTAACAGCGAGTTGAGGAAATGATATTTCAACGATTTTTTTTGTTTAATATACTCGTTTAGAAACTAAGAAAAGGGCCTTGATCTATAATTTATATCAATACTAACAGCTGTATAAATTATGAAATCTATGTTTAATTACAATGTGACTCAACACCCTGTCTCATAAGTCCAATGAATGGTACACACGTGAATGGTATGGCTTTTTATAGTTGATATTGTAAACTTGAAAGGTCTGAGTATAGATAGATTCATCATTTTAAAAGGATTGATCTTGCTCCTCACTTGTTCCACGTTTCCTCTCTTAGTTTTTATTCCCATTACTATATTATGAATTTTATCCATTACTCAATTAAAGTCTAAAAATGTTCAAAACAAAACAACACCTATCAAACCCGAACTACGAGCAACTAACCTATCGCGATAACGGACAAAATGGTGTGGACTTCAGTTGGTCTGTTGCGTGACGCCATTCTCCATTTAACAGACCTATTAACAGACTCTCAACCAAGTAAAAGGGGTGTTCATGAAGTTATGTTAAATGTCATTAATATAAGATTGTGAGCAGCCCTATTTAAAATCATATTAAATACACAAGAGCTTCAAGCGGATTTTCTGAGAAACGCCTTTTTTCTGAGTTTTATAACTATTTCTTCTAAAAGTTCATGTTATTGTTTACTCCTAAGTCTTGATTAAAGTAATTTATTACAACATGCCTAAATTGAGTGAAAAGTGAAAGTTTGGTTTCTTTGTGTCTTGTTGATAACATAACTTGTGAGGAACAGAATCAAGATGAGCTAAATGACAACTGCCATTACATTATTATTATTTTTATCCATTGCTTTATGAGTGTTATAAAAAGATCTAACACAAACTATGATCAAGTAACCCAAACGTGGAACAAGTGAGGAGCAAGAAAGATGGCTTGACGAATCAGATTTTGATTTTATTATCTCGTAAAGATTAGAAAGTTACAAAACAAGTTTCCCAGAAAATACGCAAGGAGCTCCTCTGGATTTAACATATAATATGGACTTTAAATTAGGCTGTTCACAATCCTATACTTGTAAAATTTAGCATGTTAAAACTTTTTACATTTAACAAAACATCATGAATACCCCTATTATTTACTCATTACAGAATCAATCCTTTTAAAATGATGAATCTATCTATACTCAGACCTTTCAAGTTTACAATATCAACTATAAAAAGCTATACCATTCACGTGTGTACCATTCATTGGACTTATGAGACAGGGTGTTGAGTCGTTTTACCACGGTAAAAGAAGGCAATTTTTTTCGATTTAACATGAGTTTTTCCATTTAACACGCTTTAACATGTTAAACCAAAGATCATGAATACCCCTATAGTATTATGAGCAGCCCTATTTAAAGTCAAGTTAAATTTTAAATGCATAAGAGCTCCTAGTAGATTTTCTGAGCAACTTGTTTCATAACCCTTCCTTCCAAAACTTTATGTCATTGTTTAATTTTATGTTTTGATTTATTATTATTATTATTGTCATCCATTGCTTTATTAGTTATAAAAACATCCAAAACAATACTAACAGAATAAAAAAAAAACTACTAGCAAGTAACCTAATACAACAAATAAAACGGTGACGAGCTCAGCTGTTCTGTTGCGTGACGTCATTCTCAATTTAACAGACCTAGTAACAGACTCTCAACCATGTTATATGTTATATCGTTTTAATATAGCAAAGGAAGGAATTATTTCTCCATTTAACATGAGTTTTCCCATTTAACACGCTTTAACATGTTAAATTAAAGTTCATGAATACCCCTGAAATGTCATATCATTTTAACATGCTAAAAGGTGAAAATGTTTCTCCATTAAGTTGTCCTATCTTTTTCCGTTTAACACATTTAAATTGAAATAAATAAATAAAACATGTTAAACTAAGGATCATGAATACCCCTTTTTTTTACTTATTATTTTTATTTTCTAAATATTAATATGTAATAGATGACATTAAGATTTGATATTGCTATAATGATGGATTTTATTATATCGAGTCAAACAAGCCGCTGGTGAATTTTGTCGAGTTAGTGAGTGGGTTGGGGCACGGGGGTGGGGGGAAGGCGGAGGGAAGAAGGGTGGAGGGTAATACGCAGTAGGGTTGCCATAACACTGTAGTTGTGCATTAGGTGTAGGGTGCCTGGGGGGTTCAACTTCTACTCCAATATCCAACCGATCCTTCTCCTCTTACATCCTATCAGATTACTTCATGCTATATTATGATAATCAATTATTTAGTTATCTGATGAAAAAGTTAATCTATTACGACCGACATCTTCTTTAATATTCGATTAAATACCTTTCTGTTTCAACTCATAAAATATAAAATATAGCTTCTTATCTATTATATAAAAATCAGTATTTGTTTGTTCGTACTTTATGCGCTGCCATACCTTTTTGCTAAATATTTTCATGAGAAGGTCATAGGTTATTCTGATTTTTCCGTTAAAAAAAGTTAAAATGATTAGCATTTCTGGCCCATAGCTCGGAAAGTATACACTTTCTTCAGAGTTATCATAAACCGATCGATTTGTCTGAAGAATAAGAAAATAAACTATTGTTCATTATATTAAATGATTTTTATTCACTAAAAATTAAAAAAAAAGAAGCATATTGAGGCTTAAAGTAAAGTAGTTCAACAAATTTTTATTCAGGAAAATCAAATCATGTACGTTTTTAGCATCTTCTCAAACCCCTAAATACCGTTTTTTAAAAAAATTAAAAATTAGTAATTTTTTACCATAATTTATTTGGAGATTTTTTTAATATTAAAAAAAACACTTAACTATACCGTAAAAGAAAATGTTATTTAATTTCTGAATTTTACTATGATAAATTTGTGTTTCTATAAAGGCGATTACATTTTAATTAATGATGTACTAAAAAATGGTGTATATATTTTTTAAAATAGGTTGACAGTATTTTTTGTTTTTATCAATTTAGTGATTGGATTTGAAAATGGAATGTTCGGGTCTGAAATCTGATCCAATTAGTTAATAAACGTGTATGAAGTTTTAGAGTTTTTTTTTCAGAACTATATTGAAATAAAATGTGATTTATTAAAACCCTTTTTTTTATCTTGAAAGTCCTACTAAAAGTTATGAAAAAGTGACATTAAAAATATGATGTAATGATAATTTTAAAATTTAAAAAAAAATTATATACCGTCCATATCGTATGTAATTTGGGCAATTTGGGAATATTACGGTAGTAGTAAATTCTGATATCCCTATTTGATCTGTCAGTGTTTTTAATTAGTGGCTTCAAATATTCGTTTAAGTCATTTTTGTTACAAAAAATACAACAATATAAAAAAAAAATGCAAATACGCTACTTTGATTTTGATTTCTATATTTATTCAATGGTTTTTCAAAAGACAAGTAAGCAAATAATCATTCAAAGTAATCAAAGTAACCTGGGGACTGTTTCATAATGAAAGCTAATAGTATTAGTCTATTATTACAAGTACACAAAATATAAAGTACAAGCACTAATACATTTCGTTTCATGAGAGGGACGACTATCAGTGATATTACATGAGTTTAAGTAAGTAAAAAACTATCTGGAAGAATTGTATAGGTCAGTGAAATTGTACCAAATACAAACTATAAGATTAATATTATTAGTTTGTTCTTTATTATGAAACAGGGCTCTAGTGAACCAAATTGCCAGCATTTAATGAACACTAGTCTTTTTTTCGTTTTGCATTGTACTTGTGGAAATTCTTTTTAATATGTCAATATATTATAGATAAAGTTGGAGTTAATGAACAATGTGTGCTCACAGGTTCATTTAACATTTTTTATAATTACATCTCGAATTTGAATGGTAATAATTTATTTGTCCTTATACATATATCCATTTCAGATGAGATATGTTCCTACTGACTAAGACTGTACACTTTGGAAGCCAAGTTATAACTAAAAGGTGCCTGATGTGAAGGAGCGCACAATGTTAGTCGCGTTCAGTAACGACCGCGGAAAAAAACACTATCGGTTTCCCAGAGCGACCTCTTGCCAGTCTCTTCGTGCGTTGGCTTTCATTTATTTTTTAAATTACTTTTTTGACCTCTGGAGTCCCCGAAATTATACTTGAGGTTTTTCCCCGACCAATTATGATACTTCCATTAGCTTAAGTGGTTTTATGAATTTATATCTTTTTAAACTCAAACCTTCTGTGTTTGGATATGTCTATCAAAGTCAATCAAATTTTGTCTTGTTGATGAATTGTTACTGTAGTCGATCTAATTTTTATTATTTTCACCGGTAATTTAACCAAAATGCTACACTAAAAAGTTTCGTAAAAATGTTTCATAATCCGATAAAATTTGCTTTTAGACTTAGTACTGAGCCAACTGTAACAGCAAAGGCACTTCAATTAGCCCCATGAGCAAAGGGTTAATCAATAATCATTCTCTGGAACCCCTCTATTAAAACTTTTTTTGATGTACTGCATTCCGATAAAACGTCAGTTTATAGCCGTGTTTCGTACAAAAAAATAACACTAGTTTGGTCCCGCTATTGACCATCGGAACGAGGTAAGCCCTTTACCTTTCAGATATCGCAGCCAGAAATAGATTGATAACTAGAATATATAAATTTAAAAAAATTTAGTTTTATTTCCATATAGCAGTAATGAGGAAGATTTCATAATTTTTTTTTTTTAGTACATATAATATTATTATATAGAGAACGACATCTTCAACCGAATGCCAGGCATTGAATCTCTAATGAATGTGCTAATACTTAGTTTTAGTATGACTGTACTGTATTGTAACAGTAT
>NW_027113517.1:238692-259696 GCF_000696795.3 Halyomorpha halys
GAATGCCAGGCATTGAATCTCTAATGAATGTGCTAATACTTAGTTTTAGTATGACTGTACTGTATTGTAACAGTATGAAGAAAATTAATTGAAATTGGTAAGAACCAAATGGCTACTATTAAACTTGTTTACAGGGATTTAGGGGGTTGCCGATATGACATACACTGATAACATTTGTATTAGAAGGGCTAGTGAATTTGGATTATTGGGTCTATTTTAATATTGAAGGTGAAGGCGAGATGACCAGAAGTAAGGTACAGTTAAAAGAAAAATGAAGTAAATTTACAGTGGTGGGTTAGTCATAAGTAAAAATGTTCCTTGATTTCCTCATCTCTTCTCTTTTCCTATCGCCGGAGAACATTCTCTGAGGTGACTACTCACTCATCGTGAAGGTGAGAATTTTAAACAAAAAATACTGCTGAATTGTTCTGAATCCAGGTAGCTAAATTAGATGCTCGCTATCTCCCCTTTTTTCCCACAGAGGTCGCTGAGGAGGAAGTTTCTCTGAGAGTTGCTTAATGGTGCTAATAGTTGCTTTACATTACGGTTAAAACGAAACAATCACTAATTATAATTAAATTATAACCCCTAAAGCGATGGCGATGACTCAGAAAATCAGGGATCCATCGTTTATTGGGATAATTTGATGTTTAGGTATCAGAAAACAACTAAGAAGAAAGGGTAGAAAATAATGGGTTGTGCTTTGGTATGGATTTAATTACATTTATTTGTGACATAATAAACTACTTACAAAGAATCTTATGGATTGTGTTTGTAAGAAATTTGATGTTCAGTTATCCTAGTTTTTTAGGATGAGTTCTGTGAGGATAGTAAGAAAGTTATTAAAATATGATATCGGGCAGGGTATGGCATGTTAACAACTAACGGTAACTAGTGCAATTATTTGAGATTTGTTTTAATCCTCCAATTTCGATAACATATTTCAAGGTGTTGTGATATATGATTGAAGATAATGGGGTGCAATAAATTATGCAATATTGTTCACTGATAAAACATATGTGTCATCGGCGGATGTGGTGACAAATGTTATAGGATGGATGAATTTAATGTTAAAATCACAGACATTTGTCCATTATATAGGTATCGAAAAAAGATTCCGTCTTGCATCAATTAGGTTAAGCGATTTGTCTTTTGTATGATGTTTGGTGCAAGTTTTCGACCTCGGAAGGCCGAGGAATAACCTCTTATGAACTTAAAACATGACATTTTCGCACTTATTTTAATTTGTCGAAAATAATTCTTCTATATCAACTCCTCACATTTATCCGTCATGAATAAAATTTCCTTCAAAGTACATTAGTCAAAATTTAATTTAAATGTACTCTTATTACTAAAGGTACTTAATAATTAAATCTAACCCATATATATTATTCCTATTTATGGTAGTTTATTAATGTGTATATATATTAATATATTCTGTGTGTTCGTTTATTAGAATATATTCTATGTTTTATTAATGAACGAAGATTAATTATGTATATGTAGTTAATCGCTGTAGTCAGCAAAACGATGGAGAAATAGAGGAGGGGGTTAAATTTGGTTAATATAAATTTAGTTTAACATAATTTTCAATGAGAACAAAAAAAAAGGTTAAACCCATAGTTTGTCATTTATTTTTATCTTTATGATGATGAATTACCTTTTTTTTTGTTATCAATAAATAGGAAAATGCAGGGGAAAAAATGGTTTTGGGTACACTTCATTAATGAAACTCACGTGTTCAAAGCCATCTTGTGAGCCTTTGGCTTTTGCATCTTCATGGACTGTACTTTCCATTTACATTGGAAATGATCCTATTGCTCTCAAAGAGCCGAGCTTAATATGGAAAACCTTAACCCTAACTTCAGGAATATTAAGGGATGACACCTTTGGTAATTTCTGGCGGTTATTGCGTTTAAAATAGATACTCGAAATACTTACTATTTTACTAACATGGTCTAGTCATTAAACTCTAACATCATAAAGGTCTATAAAAGCTAGGACAACAAAGTTGAAGGTTCGTCTCACCAAACGATCCTTAAAACCTAACATTTATTTAGTATCATTTTTTGTCTCAACACTTTTATTTTTCACCAGTCATCCTCAAGGACATCTAAATTTTAACAGCTTATATTCTTTCTTCATTTTTAACACTTATAACAACAACATTATTCACCAATAATATAACATACCTTCAATTATAATTTCTTCCTCACATTAGTTTAAAGTTACTTTTGCAGGCTATTCTGTCCAGATCATTTCCTTTATTATAAGTTAAAAGCCTATTTAAAAAGTCAATTATTAGAGAGTCATATTTATTATTAATAAGCTTACCTAAGCTTAAGTTTAGTTACCTATTTTTTAAAATTTTAAATCATTAATATTCAATTCTTCTTATATAAGATTATCCACAACAAATACACTATCATATAACAAACCATTTATAACCTCCCACTCACACAAGTCAGCCTTGTTTTAAAATTAATTTATTTTATTTTAAATTGCATTTTTGTCTCAATTTGGTATTTATTCTAATTCTCAAAATTCCATATTACATAAATAATTACCTTGTCTCAAGAAATTGAAATAATATAATTAAACTAACATTTATTGTTAGTATTTATTTTTTTTTTTTTTGTTTTAGTCATAATTAAACCTTCTTACTTGAAATTCATTAGTTCTCTTCCCAAGTTTGTATGAGAGATGGATTAAATATTGGTGGGAGCTTTTGAAAATATTGAAAATAATTATAATAAATCATTAAATTTAATTGTTTTCATAACTTATTTTTCGTTTAAGTCTATATTTACAAAATTATTTTATATTTTATTTTAATTTTATAAATTCTTCTTTGAATTGATACACACTTACAACAAATCCTATTTCATTATGGAAATCCTGATTCGAATTTAAAAGTTTTGCATTCTTCAGAGACAAAGGCAGAAGTACATTTCCATCGGAAGAGGTTGAAGAGAAAATAATGGAATACAGAATCCCACTTCATTTCAATATAAAGTTTCCAAATTCGATTGCTCCCTTCCTACACACCTGTCATCTATCCCATTTGAAAGAACAAAACTATTTTATCTTATTCATTGTTGAATGAGATTTTCATTTTCTATACTATTTTTTTTTTCAAAGCACCTATTTGAAATTATAGTGTGGTTGTTAACGTATGCTGAATGTGAGATTCTAGAGTTTTTTTTTTTGTTTATTTTTTCGTACCCCCCTGACGAAATAAGAGATTGAATACATACATATAGGTATATCTGGTAGTTTGTAATTGATTCTATAGTTTTTTTTTTGTTTTTTTTTTATATTTATATATAAAAATTATATTATGATTTTACAACTTATAATTATTAGTTTATAATTTTACAACCCCTCACGATAGCCGAGCGATCTAAACCATCGCTTCTATAGTATTAATTATTAGTATTTGTAAATTTTGGTTCAACAACTTGAATTTATTGGGAATAAAACAATGTCATAAATTGTAGGTAGATAATTGAACTAGTACAGTGATAAGTATATTTGATTTGTTTATTATTTTTTAATTTAAGATTAATAATACCATAATACTAAATTAAAAGCGACAATGTGTAAGTTATCTTTGTTAAATTCTATCTCAGGCAACATCATATTTTTTGATATTATTAAATAATGTGACATACAGTGCTGTATAATATATAGTACTAAGTTACATAGTGTTCTATGTATATACTCGCGTATAAAAATATTTTTTTTTTTAAACATTTTTCCTACTATTACCACTTCAAATTTTCCTAAATTAAAAAAAAAATACTAGCCTTTCAGATGGCATAATTGCTATTTCTATAAATTCAATATTAGTGTTTTCAATATTTGAATTGAATTCTATTGCAATTTAGCATTAAATAAAATGATAAAAAGTAGAGTATAGTTATATTGTAAGTATTAGTAAACATGTTATTTTCAATTGTTATTTCTTCCTTACTTTTCGAAAAGGAAAATGTAAGGTTTCTAAAACAAGAAATATTAGTAATACAACTTTTCTGGGAACTCTTAAAATTTGAATTAGTCATTCTTTCAACTCTATATGAATCATAGACATTCAGTATATATAAAATATATCCGTTTCACCTATAATTGTTGCTCTTTATTCTTCAATCGTAGCCGAAAAATCGTATTATTTGTGAATGACCTAATCTTTCCTTTGTTAGTACTCAACCTTTTTTTTATAGATGTCACAAACTGGTGTAGTGATGCTATCGTGGGCCGCAAAAAAATAGGTAGTGATTTCTTAGTTTTTCGCGATTGTTACAAATTGAATTAAACAATTATGAACGGATTCATGAGATATATTTTAACATTTTTTTTTGTCATTTCCTGACGTTTCAAACACGTTGCAGTGTCCATAATCACAAAAAAACAGATTCAGAATTAATGAACTATTTGATATTATGAAATTTTTGGATCTGGTGTAGTTGACTTGCTTTAGTATCAACCTGGAAAAATAATTTTAAAATATATAGATTAAAATATTTATAGCTTATTAATGGTTATAATTTACATATTCAAATTTACTATCTAATAATCTTTCTCGGTACATAAGTAATACTTTACCATATTTCCAAAAGTATTAAAATGACGTTTTGCCGTGATACAATCAGACGTCTGATGTAAATTAAAAAAAGAAAAGAAAAAATGAATAAATTTCGCTATATTACGGAAAATTAATACCATCTTTGTTGTAAAATTATTTGTTCAAAAAGTTTGGAGATTGTTTGCGTTATTCTATTGGCAGTCGTGCTTAGGTTCATCATGGATGTTGTACTGAAGAAAAAGAAAAAAAATAATAATTTTTAATATTTTCGTTATCTAAATAATAAAAATCTTAGTTTAACAAATAAAGTATGATTTGGGACTGGTTAAACATCTTTTTAAAAAAATTATTTTATTTAAAACTGATTCATAGCGAACTACAAAATTTAGAAATTAAATTTTGTCAAGAATCGGCAGATCTTCAGCCCCGAAGCTGTATGTTGCTATTAAAGGACTAATCGAGATATCAAAGTCGATGGTTGCATGGATGTGCTTAAGATTAGACAAAGATAATTGGTTGAGTGAATCGATACTGATGTGAATTTCATTATCTGACTAACATATAGGTCATCTTACTTAGTAAGCGTCACCCGTTCATCCGATATAGGTCGAAAGTGAAATCGACGCAACTCCTTGTAGGGTTTAAATATTTAATTTTGCTAGGACGTTTTTTAAAAAAATTATTTTGGATAAAGCTGAACATTAATGGAATAATTATGATCTGAGGAATTTATTTTGCTAGCCATTGTTTACAACATCGTTATTTTTATTTCAAAAACATGTTTTCGAAATAAATACCGAGTTATTGTTATGAAAACTCACATTTGCTTACTTATTCACTGTTACTACTAAATTTGTATGAGATTACGAAGATTTCACTATACGTCGTCAGTAGGAATGTGTATTTCGTATTCCTGATTTATTCGTATTGCCTTAAGTTATATCTGTTGTAAACTAAATGAAGGCTCTGAAATACTATGTGTTCCCATGAGCGTAGTGTTGCCACTCGACCACAGCTAGGCATAAACTTTATAATTCCCCGAGGATTAAAGTTAGATATTAATTCAAATGTTCCAAGGCAGAATTTGAAATGAAAAGCTTCAATAATACATGTTTCTTCTTGGTTTTGGTGTAAGAACTTTCGTCCGTCGAAATTTATTGTACAAGGACCAAATTTCTTTGAGATTCTAAATTTTCATCAAAAATTTTTATTAATTAATAAGAATATAAATGAAACCTTTTAAATTTAGTTATTGTACCCCATTGATATAAAAATGAAAAAAAAAAAAATATATTCTTAAAATTAAGTAAATATGAAAATACATAACTTTTCCATGTATTAAATTAGTCAGCATTTATTATTATTAATAAATAAATACAAAATGTTACGGGCGTGCTTTCTCAACTAGTTAATCCTAATTTATGAAAAATGATTTATTTATTTTCGTCTGTTATAGTCTAGAGACATACAGTAGGGTTGGCCTTGTAAATAAAGCAACAATAAAATTAAAGGCTTAGGTTTATAAAAATTGAAGGCTTTAGATTTTAGGATTTTTAAAAAATCTATTTGCTATTAAATGAGAGGCCCATAATTTTTAAAAATGAGGCTTAAGTTTTTTTGATTCATTGGAATTATTCTTGTTCGATAGATTTTAGACATGGGACAGACATTATGATTTTTTTCGTAAATATAAATCACTCTTGGCTATGATCTAACTACTCTTTTAAGTTTATCTCTAAATTTCTTTTATTAGGTTCTTAAGAAATGGAAACTTCGACAATACAGTTCGAGCATCACTTTTTTGCTCCTATCCTGCCATTTGTTTTAGATAATTATTGATGTAATTAAAATAAATAACTAGGGAGTTGATTCATTCTGCTTGTATTATTTATACTGTGATAAGAAATACTGATCACATAATTTTATTCATTGACATTGTAAATATGATTTGAATTTAATTATATCGTCCCTTTGATTTTGATGAGACCATTAAAGAGCAATTTAAAACATGATTGCGCGCTAATGAACAATTTATCAATAGGAGTTATAATATTTAATGATTTCCAAGAATTCTTATACCTCGAGCGATTTAGCCAAACCTTCCATACCATTGTCAAATTATAAGCCCATATAAAAACGAATATTAGTTAAGAAAACGTCTAAAATATTGAACGGTTATATAAAGACAGAATACAAAAATTAAATTTTATTATTTTATTAAAATCAAATATACTTATAACTTCAGAATTTTCTTAATTCTTATTTAGAAAAATCCTTTTCAGATGAAAATTGAAACTTCAGTTAGTAACTTGTCAACCAAATTATTGTCAAGATGGATGGATGAGACTAGATCACAAACACAATGTGAGGATTCTACTCAGTATGAATTGGTTTTTAACGAACTGAAAAATCCCCCTTGTGTTTATATATGGAGAATAGCTAGCAATATAACTATTGCTTGTGTTGGACTATTCAGCAGGTCCCTTCTTAATTATATGAATAAACATGTTTGTTATAACCAAGATCATTTCTTAAAAGTACTTAAAAAAAGAGAAAAAAATGTTCCATTAATTACTGTGTCAAATCATCTCTCTTGTTTTGATGATCCTGGAATGTGGGGTTTTCTCAATCTAAATGACTTTACTTATAAGACTACAAGATGGGCACTGGCTGCTGATAATGTATGTTTTACAAATAGATTTTATTCTTATTTTTTTATCAGGATGCCATGAACTTCTGCATAGAAAAGCTGAAAAATGGAGAATGGTTGCATATTTTTCCAGAAGGAAGAGTTAATGTGAACCAGGAACAGGAAGGATAATTTATGAACTACCTGCGACTCCTATTGTAATACCTATATGGCATATTGCTATGGAGGACATCTTACCTAATAAACGCCCTTATTACTTTCGGGTTGGGAAAATGATGATTATTAATTTTGGATCCCCCATTGAGGTTTCTAGTCTTGTAAAGGAGTTGAAATATGATCAAGTAAATCCTCAAACAGCCAGGCTTATTATTACTAATCATATTCAGGAAAAACTGTTGTCATTAAAAGCACAAACTGAGAAATTATTGTTGAAGCATAGTTGTTTATAGTATTTTGGAATTATATTTATCTTAAAAAAATATTTATATATTTGTTTTTTTAAGTATAAATAAATGTTTTAGTTAGTTTATTAAAATATATATAAAGACAGAATATGACTTCAACATAACATTTTAGTCAATGATCTATTTTTTCTTTAATAGCATAACTATTATTATTTTTATCTATTAATTATTTCTTTATTATTTATAATTGTTGAATAGTTAAACCATTGTACATAATGGTGTCTTTTGCTCCAGTCTATACTCCTCACCCCTATTATCAGATATTAAAAAAACTAACAAAATGTTAAAATGACCTAGTAAGGCCCACCAGGGCCCTGTTTCATAATAAAGTACAAACTAATACTATTAGTCTTGTAGATTTATCTTAATTCAATTACACAGACTTGTACTATAGTAACTTGTACTTTAGTATTTTTTAATTCCTGTAATATCACTAATAGTCATCTCTATCATGAAAAAAATAAGTATTAGTATTATTACCACTGTAGTTTCTACACTTGTACTATTAGCTTTCATTATGAAACAGGGCCCAGGCCGATCTGGTATTATTGATAAAAAAAATACAACATTGAAATAAAATCGATATTGTAAACATGATCGATATTGACTAGGTTTTATTTTTTCTTAACGTTTTAATTTTAATAATTGTATATTTGAGCTACATTTTACACCAAAATATTGATGTGCCTGCTATATTATGTCAGTTGTTCCAGAGATATGCTCTGGAAAAGGATAGATCTTCAAATAAGCCCCTTAAAATTGTCCACTAAGCGCACCGAATAGTTAGTTGGTGTTTACATCGGGACCTGCTCGTGCTATACTGCAGGTGTCCCGAGTGTAATCTTATGATTATAATTAAAATGTGTGGAAAAAGGGGGGGGCCGAAAATTGTGAGACTTTCCGCAAATTAGCAACATGCATATATTTCTTTTAATTTATAAGATTAATTCCCTGGAGGGGCAGTTATGGTTAATGTGTTAGTTCAGTAATCTTTATCTATAATAATATGGAACAGAATATTGGGGTCTCATAAATTTTTTTTTATTAGTCACATGGTGCAAAGTATTTTTTTTGTGATCAATGGAGAAAAAAAATATTTTCCACAATTTCTTGTAAATTTATACCCAGAATATTCATCTCACACGTCCTGTTAATTTAATAAGATTTAAATAAATATGATACACAAGGAATAATTAGATTTTAATAATACCATAGAGGTTTTTGCGATATATTGACATCAACTGTTATATTTAATACGACCATCAATTAAAATAGTTTTGTTTATTTTCATTACAATTTTTAATAGGAATTGTTATCATCTTAAAAAATTTTTGGTATTAGACTATTTGTTAAAATAGAAAAAAAAAAGTTTTGTATTTTCCTCAATGATTTATACTGGTTATTGGTCGTTTCCCAAAGATAGTACCATAGAATGGGGTTTCTTTCTCTACTGTAGCCTTCCTGCACATTATCCTAAAGGTATTACTTCTAAAGCATTTGAGTTCTTTAAAACAGCACAAAGCAGATACATTTTTTTAATAAAATAAAAATTACTTAACTGACTGATTTTTTGTTTTTTGACGAGGTTTTTTTTTCGGCAATACGATGTAAAAAAAAATTTATATGAATAATGTATTTCTTTGCTTTATTAATCAGTTATATTATGATTCTAAATTCCTATAAAATACCTTATTAGTCTGTCTTTTGTTTATAGACTGTCGGTTTATATTATGTTTCCAAATTGTTCTGTAATCAAGAGTTTTGAAAAGAAAAATTTATTTAATTTTATATTTACTTATATAATTTTCAGTGTGCTATTTTTATTTTATTTTTAGTATGCATATTACTAATAATACTTTTTCAATTGAGGAAGAATATGGTTGGCTATATTCCTTATTTGAACTTTAGAGAATACGGTCAATGCCCAGGTAATAATTTTAATTTATTATAGCATGTGCTGCAGCGGATCTTAGGAGCGGACTAATAACGTTCCCATGTGTTGTTTATTATGAGCTACTTGGTGAAAAATATGCCCCGCCCACACTATCTTTACTCGTATTATTGCTTAATTAAAAACATATTTTCTTGACCGAATACACTGTTCCATCTATTTATCTATTTATTATAAATTTCCTGCTGACAAGGTGAGTTACTTTGTTATACCAAACTGCCGGTTTTATCTGTAATTTATATATTAATTTTATTTTTACCTCCGGTATATCCGGAAAAACCGGTTAACCGTGGTTTCAAGGTACTACTTGTCTGGACTCCGGTCCATCAACAGATTAGAACAATCTCTTGGCTAGTTTATACTAAAAAAAAAAAAATATGACCTCAATACATTACGCGAAACTATTATGGCTCAGCTCGGCACCTGGTCCCCTTTTATTCTTTCAAGCAATTATGAAGCTATCATATAAACCTTTAACTTGTAGTTAATAGTTTTCTTTTAATGACCTATAATTCGATTCAAATTGAAGTAAGATTAATTACACCAATGAAATACATTCAAAATGGGTACTATGGGTAGGGTACCTTCGCCAGTAGTAGGGACTACAGATTTAAAATATAAAAAATAAGAGTTTGGAACAACTGAATAGTTTGAATTTAACCTCATTTAAAGGTTCACTTGTGATTGGTTTAAATTAAAAATATCTCCGCAATCCAGGCAATCGTTGATTGGTTTTATCAGCCACTAACAGAAAATTCTTCACCTGGAGGTAATGAGCTATTTTAGTGTTTTATGACCGTCTTTCAAGAAAATTGGCATACCTTTTGTTTTGAATCATCATTTGAACACTCTTTACTAGGTGTAGAAATTATTTTTTCCCTTTAGAAGTTTTTATTCTATTGAGTAGCATATATGTCAGTTTAATTTAGTTTATTGCTGGCACTTAGTAGCGCTTTAATATTTGCATTGGATGAGAACGATCTCAAAATAAATTTATAATACCTTATAAATGATCTAATTTCATTACGAGAAAATTAAAAAAATATATTTTTTCAACAACAACGTAAAAAAATAAATTAAAATGTGACTTATCTTCCTTGTAGATCTAGCACTTAATCCGTCCGGCGCTTACCACCATGGAGTTATTCTTTATTTTTGTTATGCAATTTATTTATTTTATTATAAAATATTTTGGAAATGGAAATTATATACATTGTAATAAATAATATGTATGAAGTAATGATGAAAAGATGGTTTTTTGTAAGTGCAAATACGTTTTATAAGAGAGAGCTCAATTTTTATTTTCTTTATGATCAATTATACCATATGTTATTTATATAGTTTTCAATGAATATAGAAAAATTATTGTAATTTCTTTTTAATTCTCTATTTCGTCTTCAATACACTGCTTTTTGAATAATTGTTTGGTTTTTATGAGCAGTTTTCCAAACCCTAGTAAAATCGTGAAATTCGGCTAATTATCTTAACATAGGGACCTATTTTTCGCCCGGCTCTGATAGAGTTAAAAAATAATAATAGTTAATTTTTTTATAAATTTTTATTTTTTAATGTATAACTTTGACATAATACAATCTGCCACGCTTAAAGGCAGGAAGTACTCAATCGTACCATATGCACATATTAGATAAAGAGAAACGTAAAAGGAAATAATACAAAAAATAAAATTAACTAAGTAAAAACTAAAATGGATAAATATAATAATAAACATATTGTTGATAAACACAGGTGGGTAAATGAATTAAATAACAGCGAAATAAGAAAACTACTATAGTAAAGATTTAAAAAAAAAAAATGATAGTGGCACATCTACTCTATAGGTATTCTATATTCTGGTAACTAACCTCAACCAATTGCAAACATAATATTCTCGTCGATGCCATCTCAAATGCTCCTGTATAGTTCCGTGGAACACAGTCCAATTTAATATTTGTTTTCTTTATCTCATATGGATATTGAATATATCTTTGAATTAAATATATATTGATTGAATATATATATATCGTTTCTCTTAAGAGAAACGAAGACCTTTTTACATAAAATACTAATTTTCTGTTAAATTTTGGCTTATCACATTCTTGCTGCTACCCATTGATATGTTTATGAATAATTATTGCTTACTAAGAAAATATAATTTTTATCCGTTTTTGCATAGAAAAATGTGAATTGTCTCGGTTTATTATAATTCATTTTTTTAATAGTTATTGTTTTCAATAAAAATATATAATGATTACCAATTTTAAAAGTGACCTACCAAAATGGGCACTTTATAATGTCATTAATTGAATACACATAAGCCATAAGGAGCCAATATTTTTTGTGTAGTTGTATTTTATAAACTATTCAATAGTTAATTTTCAATAAACCCTAGGCGCAAGAATTCTGTGTTTCACTATTAGTTATAGATTGAGCATTTTGTGTATCAGCAAATTGGAAAATTTGCTGCGTCCCCAAATTTTATGTAGATTGATGTACACATGTTGAGGTTATCGACATTTTTCTGAACAAAAAACTGTTGTGATAAGAATATGACTAGTGTTACATTGATGTGTAATCAAAGTTTTAATATGTAATGGAAAAAGTCGCTAATTTTGAGTGAAAGTGATGGCCTGAGCAGAATAGCCTGCAAAAAGTTTTTAAATTATAGATGTGAATGTAAATTTGTATCTGAGATTGTTCTTGAGGATGACTAAATCGGCCGAAACGTCGGGCTTTTAAAGAAATAAAGAGGGTTTCGAGACCTAAATTGGATGCAATCTATTTTACCCAAAAAATAATAACCAGGCTCAAGTAGCGAAAAGATTATATAAATTTTATTCCTGCCAAGAATGCAGTAGTGTATCAAAAGATTACGAAGCCGTAATGTAATCGGGAAAGATCGGTTGGTCTCGGCTTTTCCCGTTATAATTAGACATTTCTATTTTACCTTTTCTCTGCTTTATTATTATTTATTCATAAAATTCTTTAATATTTTGTATTTATCTATTGTTTGTTATTGCTAACAATGAGTACTACTTATGTTTTCAAAATAAAATTTAAAGTACTTTAGAAGAAGAATTTTTAAAAATTCGTTATTTAATTCCTGCTAAACTCGTTTAATGAAGATTGGACCTATCTGTTATTAACGGTCATTTAATTGCTCATTGATATGGCGGGTTTCATCAAAATCGTTTAAGTTGTTTTCGAAGAAAAATGTTATAAATCGATTTTATAAAGTGGAACTACCGGTTAGTCGATTTTATTGAAAAAGTTGCTATCACATCTCAGGCATACACACACTTTAAATATGAAATTTCTGTTTTGTACGACTTTTCGTTAAAGACAAGTATGAATTTTTTTTTATTAATATCTCATTGCATATGTGATTTCAATTCAACCGGATACTGTAGACTATGTGTATTACTTAGTTACTACATTTTTTTTTTTATTTTGCCATGAAATGTTACAAACAAAACCAGTTCCTAAAATTATCAGTACAATTGTGGATGTATTATGATTTATTTAAAACAAAGATACGGAATGCCATTGCATATAACTCAGCTGCACTACCATTCTCTTACACCCTTTTCAAAATCCCGTTACTCAGTAATCTGCATTGCAAAGAATTTTACGATGAACTTTATTTATTCATCACTTATCTATTTCTTGTTTGATATTTTATATTGATAGAATTACGTATAGAAATCTGACTTGTGACCCAAATCATGGAGAATAAAATAGTGTTAACATCATTTGTTGCTTAGTAAACCCGGACAGATGTACAAGTGTATGCATTAACTAAATTCTACTGAAACATCGTATATTTTTTAAATATATTTTTTTGTTTCTATTCCTACCCACTAGTCGTCAAACTGGCATATGCTCATAAATGCAATTTTAAATTGACAAATTGAAATCTTTCTTTTATGGATACAATTACCCTACATGTACGCTTAGTAATACTACATGTTGAATCGCTCGTGACATTTATACGCAACTGTCATTGTTGCATAATGGAATTGCATGCACTGCCGAGAGTCAACCCTTCAGTGTCATAATGTCAATACTCACCCTTGGTTTGTGGACTGTTTCTAAAGAGCACAAATATTTATCTAAACGGGGATGCAAAAACAGTAATGGGGAAGCAGTAATGGGAATGCCTTGGAGGGGAGGGGGTTATCTAGTGCATTTTTGAGCGCTACCACATTCTCAGCTCCATTTTTTTTAATTTAACAAAAAAACTAAACGTTTGCTCACAATGTGACAATATCTAAAAATAATATACATAAATAAATCAAGAATGTTTCGGTTCAGAGTACTGAAAAATTGAGTTTACCCGTGTATCAAATATTTTAATTAAATCGCGTAAATATATTAATACATTTTCACTGTTAGATAAGTTTAATGCTTCTGCATTTTGAGCCCTATATGTTGAAAAATGATGTGAAGGCTCATTTTTTATGAGAAAACTGATTGATTATAATTGTTAATTTTATTATTTTTTATTATATAATTTAGTAGTAATGTTATCTTCAATACGAATATGCGAAACGCAAAACAATATTGTCTATTAAATGTAAGTATTAAATAATTAACTTAATTTATATTTGATTTTTTTAAAATTAGTTCATAAATTATTTTTTTCTTATTGCATGTAGATGAATGGATCTTCTCCCCCCGAATGTTTTTGTTTAAAAATAATCAATAATTGGATTTAAATTTAAAGGCAAACAAAATGGTTTCTTGACTAAAAGGCCGAACGGTTTCACTGGTTCATTACAAAAAAAAAATTATTTAATTTGTAATTTTATAGGATATGTTCCAGCAGCCATTTCTGTATCATGCGCAGTACAAGTTTCGCGTGGCAATACCCCGTACTGCGCATGCTCTGTACAGTTCCAGACAGTCGGAAGCGGTTGTTGGAATGTACCTCTTAATTCAATGTTAAATCATTTTAATCGATTTCATTAAATAAACAGCATAATGCTTCTTATTTTTAATATTAACCTACATTAGTCCCGCCTTTTTATTACGTTATTTATTATTTTATTTTATCAAATAATGTCAAATACATAATGTATTCATTCAGTGGGTCTCTACAATTTTATTTTAAAGGATTATTTGAACCAGTCCATATGGAAAAATAAAAATTAGTACATTTGTGATAAATAACTTTATTATGGCTGTACAAAATTTCGATTAAGTTAGTGTAACAACGTATTTTACGAAATTATATAATAGTCGTTAATAATAATAAGTCGCCTGAAAATAAGATGGCCTCGAGACCTTCTATTGTAAAAATGTTATTAGAGTGCTACCAATGGGTAGTTTCTCTACATGCCATTATTATCTTAAATAAAAAAAACAAAACAAAATTAAAGGCATTTTAGAAGACACCACGTTGACGTTTCCGCAATTAATTCTTGTCTGGATAATTGGAAAAGCATAAGACCTAGTAGATATTAAAGGTCATTCAATGGTACATTGATATACCGAGTTTAATCCGAATCTTTAACATTTTCCTGAAAATATGTAAAAAAAAAATTAAATGACACTTAAGATTAGCAAATTTTCTGCTGTAATATCCCAATATGCCTTAAATATGTAAGTTCAGATTTTTCGAACGACCTTTTGTTTTTGAGTTAGGGTGTGTGCATACACACAGATCATTTTGCTAGATTTTTTTTTCTTATCCCCCAGACGAAATTAGTAATTGAATACATAAATCTTGGTAGGTATATGTATATCTGGTAGTTTGTAATTCCTTCTATTGCCTTGTGGCATTTTAAGGTGATGAGGTAAATCATTTCGCTAGAATTGGTTATTTGGACCTATATCATTTTTGAAATATTTTCTTAAAACGGGAAGAGGCGACTTTAAAAATAGTTTAATCCAGCAATATTTAAAAAGCGCCTGAAATTGAAAAACGCCGTGAAAGTCTCCTCTCTCGCCTTTTCTTACTCTTCTATCAATTTTATTATTTTAAAAATCCTATGTATACATAATATGTACACAAGACAAAGTAAACGAATGTCATGTGTATCCTCCCCGGCCCTCAGTGGCAGCCTTACTTATCTGACTTTTCAAACTGACAATTATAGCGAGTAGGTTGGTCGATGTTCATGTCACAATCTCACAAAAGATCGTAACACTAAAAAAAAGGCCATCCTTCCCGCCGAATCCGCCCCACTAAGACCTTAGGGGAGCGACGGTCCTAAATATTTTCTTAAAACAGGAAGAGGAGACTTTGAAATAGTTTAATCGAGCAATATTTAAAAAGCGCCTGAAATTGAAAAACGGTGTTAAACACTCAGAGGAAGATCAAAACGTGTATTTCCGTTCAAAACACTTAAATTGTTAAGGTGAAAAAACTTCCAAATAGAATATAATCTATTCTATATTTTCTTTGTGCAACGTTTCGGGACAATTGCTCGATGTTCATACACCATTTTTTCGATTTCCATTTTGAAATCATGTCATCTATACACTTATAGTTTATAATTGTTTTATAACCACCCTCAAAATTGTTGTAGTAAAACAATTTTAAACTATAAACGTATAGATGACATGGTTTCAAAATGGAAATTGAAAAAATGACAAATATGTGGATGCAAGGTGCATGAGTATGGGATAATTGTTCTTAAACGTTTTACAAACAAAATATTGAATAGTTTTTTATGTTTACTTTACAAATTATTTTCGTTAGTGTGGCATAACTGCCGTCCCCACTCCTCCCAATACCAACGGTCACTTTGTTTTTTGACTGCCGTCAAAACAGGTATGCATTCTGTCTCATCATTTGATTTGTATTTTTTTTTTCTTTCTTTTTTCATCTCTCTATTTGTACTTTCTTTTATATATTTCTTCTCTTATCTATCTGTTACTGTTATATTTACTATTTATAACCTTTAATTTTTCTTATTATATCTTACGTTTTTACATTTTATACCCCTGTTATTTTACACTTATGTTTTTTCTTTTTTTTTTTCCTTTTTGTAATTATAGTGTTTGTATCTTTTTTAGCCCTGACGAATCCCTGCAAAGTGGAGCGAAACGTTGGCTCAATAGTATAATTCTATTTGAGTTTTTTTTTTTTTTTTACCGCACCCGCACCATATTCCATTCATATAGAATAGTTTATATTCTATTTGGAAGTTTTTTCACTTCAACAATTTAAAAAAATACCATAATCAATTTCCTAAAAAGAAAATTCAGAGCTACATATTCCATTTATAGGTATGTGAAATCAAAAATAATATGTTAATAACTGACGGTATATTCCTATTCCACAATGGAAAACGCTAGAGGTAGCCCATGATGTATTGTATAATAACCCCCTGGTATATGTTGAAGCTGAAATCTGGAATTTGCAACTAACACAGTTCTATTAATTAAAGTCAGGGCACGTGTGGAACTTCTCTGTATGGGCCCAGGCAGCAAACTGCAATTATCTTCTCCTGCCCACTATACATTCAGCCATATTGTTTAAACAATCCCAATGCTAACTCTACCTCAAGGAGTTGAGAAAATATATAACGATGATAAATCTGTTGAATTGTTTTATAAAAGAAAATTTAAAATATCAGAGTAACGGCTTTCCGATACATCTTGAAATATGTGTTGAAGAGATGGGGTTTTGAAACGGGCGAAATACTTTTTAAAATCTTTCTTCAAAAAGTTCTCTCACCGTGAATTTTTCTTGTCACATCATATTTTCATGGGACGAAGCTCTACGCTTTTCATTTTCTCCATCACTTTTCCATCGAGACATCTTACAATTGAAGAGTTTCCTGAGAAAGAAACATTTTTTTTATAAAGTGATGTAACGATCTGTCGAAAACCTCCTGATTAATTTTTTCTTTTGTTGTCTAAAGTATTTTCTGTTATCTTCTTCAAAGAACCTCGTTTTCCTTAACTATTAAACCATAGTTAGTAAAACTGTGATCGCTAATGATTTCCATATTGGTATACTACTAATGTTATTAATTATAATAATATAGGCTTAGCAAACCCGAAGGTTCGATGCCGATACCAATCAATCGTTCTCTACATACATTTTTCCAGTGACGCCCGTCCAAACCCAAATCTACCAAATAAGTTTTGATGCAATCCTCCAATCTACGTTTCATAATACCTCTAGGACGTTTACTCGTCGGTTCAGTGTTTATTAACGTTTTAGGGATCCGCTTGTTACTAATAATAGGGGAATTCATGATCTTTAGTTTAACGTGTTAAAGCAAATCTTACGTTAAATGGAGAAATATTTCCTACTTTTACCATGTTAAAACGATGTAACATGTAACATGGCTGAGAGTCTGTTACTAGAGCTGTAAAATGGATAATGACATCACGAAACAGACCAGCTGAGCTTATCACCGTTTTATTTGTTGTCGTGTTAGGTTATTTACTGGTAGTTTGTGCTGTTTTTTTTTGTCTTGTGTTTTGGACTTTTTAAAAAAGACAATCAGTAGCCCAACTTTTACACATCTACTTTTCACTTATTTTAGACCTGTTGTAATAAATCACTGTAATGAAAACATTGATGTAAACAATAACAAGAAGTTTTGGAAGGAAAGGTTACTAAACAAGTTGATCATAAAATTCGCTAGGAGCTCTTACGCTCTTACCATTTATCATGACTTTAAATAGGGGTGTTCACAATGCTATACTTGTAATATTTAACATGGTAAAACATTTTACATTTAACACAATATCATGAATACCCCAATAAGTCCTAAAACCTTACACACTCAATGGTATCAATACGCCGAAATGGTATAACTCGAATTATATTTATCTAGCGCTGTTCATCCATCCTTTTTCGGGCCAAATATTTGACGTAATATTTTATTTTCAAAAACCTTAAGGCACAGTTCTCCCCTTAGTGTAAGAGGCCACGTTTTGGATCCATAAAGAACTTTGGGAGGGATAATAGTTCTGTAAATTTTAACTTATAAGTTTTTGCATAGAAGGCACGAACTAAGCAATTTGGAAATTGAAAAATAACAGGCATTTCACGCCTACTAATGTTAAAATGAAGAAATTAGTTAATCATTACAAAATAAATTGTTTGAAAATTAAACAAAAATAGAATTTATCGAAGTACTTTGTTATAACTTAATGGAAGATAAAAAGTGGCTACTTCATTAAAACCACTCATTTCAAACTTTGCTGTTATTGAATTTTTAATGAAATTAGCCTTCCTGGTAAAAGAAAATTTTACCATCTATAAATACCTCACCTTTAATCTGATTAAAGGTTTTTCAGGTTTATGGATTATACTAAAATCTTTATTATTGGATTATACTTCATCTTTATTGTCAATTTTTGAAAACGTTTATTAATATTCATAGGTTATAAAACTACTTAGCCTTTTGAACTGTCTTTTATTATCTTCGAGAGTATATTGAATTATCTTGGCATTCATACAATTTTTCGTTGTATTACAGAAACAGAAAACACACTATATTGTGTTGTTTTCTAGGATATATTCGTGGTATTTTACATTTCATTTATGTTTAATGGGATGTAATAATTTAGTTATTTACTAAGAAACAATTCTCTAGGATTCTTAATATTATCACTATCAATTGTATCAATCAATTAATATTATCACTATCAATAATTGTAGCTATAAAATTACTGTAATTATAAGTTTGTTGAATAATGATAGTATTTAAACAACGTTGAGAAAGGAATTAGAGGAAAACAAATTGGTTAAACATTTATACTGAAAAAGTTATTCTCTCAATGTTAGCCATTTGTAATATTTAATGAATGAATTGTTAAATATATTTTTATTTAAAAAAATACTACTGTTAAAAATATTAAAACGCTTCGACCTGTTATATACATTTACTACTCACATAATCGTTTCTCTAAACCAAATAAATAAACAGAGTATGCATTAGTATTATTAAATGATGTTTTGGACTGAAGTTCGGATGAAGCAACGCATAAAAGGAGGAATAGGATACCTGAGGACTAAGATCGGATTAGGAATGATCTGTTTGAGGGTGCGGTTCGGTGGGTGGGCATATATTCGGTCGAAGTGTGTAAATCTGGAACGCATGCTGTGAGAATAAACTGAGAATTTGAATTGAAAGAGTTTGGAGATGTGTGATGGGGATGGATAACTTAGTAGAGGAAGGGTGCCAGGAGATGGTAAGAGGGTGGCGGAAAGAGGGGACAATACTTCAACTCTTCGTAATATTGAACGATAGAAGCGAAAAAAGTTGGTATGATGGATCCATCATAAGGCCCACCTTTTTGGCTTCACTTTTCCTGCCAGCTTGTTCCCTCCATTATATTCCTCCAAGACTAATAGGTAAAAGGATGTTTTAATCTCTCCTTTTACAAAACTACATACGCTAAACAGTGTATGTAAAGCTAATTTAGAAACTTTGTATTCGTACAGGTAATGAAAAATATTGAGGTCCTCAACATCGAAAATTTTCACTCCCAAACTTATGTTTTAAACACACACACACAGGATTTGGGCGGCCAAAGATCTACAAGGTCTGTAGAGCCAACAGAAAAAAAAATACAATATATGTATATTTAAACATATATATGTAATGTGATTTAAAAGTTTTTTATCTCTCTGTAGTAAAATTCTACTTCAGATATAGCCTAAATTAGTTCTTCGAGATGTACTTATATATATTTCGCCAAGCTGAATAATTCATTTCCACCTACCGTACAGTATAATTCCCACCATATGGATATTTATTTATAAAGTTGGTGGTTGGGAAGCGATTCTGTTTGTACTTAAGGTAAACATGAAGTTGATTGGGCTATCGTAACATGTAAACATCTCGTTATTGAACTTGGAATCTGTAAACGGTTTGTGAATTTCGGATAGCTGGATATCGTCTTAATTAACCCGTTTTATTTAATTTTTGAGTCAATCGTTTATAACATATTGATTTATCTGACATTAAAGATCAAATGTTTTCAGATCTCTTTGATTTGGTCTCGTTAAATGCTTCAATTTGTTACCAAACCGGCTCTATAAGTTTGAAAATTGTTTTTAATTAAAAATGATAAAGTTAAAAGCAGTTACCGTTGACGAGATCAAAGAGGACAGGATTGGTGCAGTCAAAAACGTAACAAATAGTAAGGCAATATGCTGCTTTAAACTGAGCCCGTTCTGGCCTGAGTTGTGTAGGCTTTTATTTGGATTCCAATCAATCATTAAAACAAATCGCCCCTGATGAAGATCTCCATCATCATAGTATATATATATCAGTATATGCTAATATACATAAAATCATTGGTGTAAATTGGTTTCTCAATGGATGAGAATGGAGAGAGAGAGAGAGAGGAGAGAGAGAGAGAGAGAGAGAGAGAGAGAG
>NW_027113517.1:262714-322101 GCF_000696795.3 Halyomorpha halys
TAATCAACTATACATTTTTAAGAATGAAAAAGAAATGACTTACATGTACACTGTGTTAATACTTTTTTAAATATATATATATTGTTTCTATATTGTATATAGAAACAATCTGTATTACATTGTAAGATTAATAGTTCGCCTTTTTATGGCACCATTAATTTATGACAATCTATATTGTCGAAAGATGGTCATGGTGGGGATCAAGAAAGGTAAAACAATTGCAGAAAAACTATTTATTAGTAACCGAAATTTTGCCCTCCTTTGCAGGGCTAAAATCTGGGAGAAGTAAAGTGGGTCACTTTATTATTATAATTCACTTTACTTCTTCTGGTATTTAGCTCTGATGAAGCCCTGCAAATTGGGACGAAACTGTGGTTACTAAGAAATATTTTCTCTGCCAATAGTTTTACTGCCATCTGGACCATCTTCCTAACTATATGTATTTTTGAATCTACTCTGTGAAAATATTTCTTATCCGCAGCATTTATTAACTATGTATCAATTTCTACTATATATATTTACTCAACTCTTATCTTACTATAGCTGGAGATTGATTCTTTAAAATGAATGTATAACAATGGATATGTCATCCCAGTTCTGTCAAAATGCACTAATTGGCTCACAGTTGGTAGGTTGACTATGACCTATATTTTATATGTATATGTACTGTTTCAGGTTTTAGATGCTTCAGTTAATCGAATAAGAATTCTTAAGAACAACAGTTTCACAACATACTCTTCCCTCAAGTTTTTGTACTTAAATGACAACTCTATTACCATAATTGAAGCTGGGGCATTCATTCCTTTAGAAGAGCTAGAAGTACTTGACCTCAGCCTCAATGCAATTAGAGATCTTCCAGCAATGATGCCTTCTACTCTTCGCAGAATATATATTTCAGAAAATCCTTTGGTATGTGTAATTTCATCATTAATAAATTTAAAAAATCATGAAAACATAATTTTTTTTCTTATAACAAACTTTATGTCTTATTTTAAATTGCTATTTCGATTTTAAGGAAATCATTCAGTTATTTATTAAGATTTATGCTAATAGATTTAATGTAGAGGAGAAATTTTGAAATATTGATAGATATATTAATCTAAAATGATATGAAATCATTCTTTTTTAGGAATCTATACCATTGGGTGCTGCAGTGGCACTGACTTACGTAAACTTATCTTCTTGTCGGCTTACTGAGTTACCTCATATTGGAGAGTTACCTATGTTGGTAGAACTAAATATCTCCAGTAACCCTCTCATAAACCTCACTGTCAACAATTTAGCATCATTTTGTCATCTTGAAACACTTCGCCTCCCTCATGAATTATTGGAATCAAAATACATTTCTTCGTGTGACTGTGTTAGAGTTAAAAGATGGACCATTGAACATTCAATATTAGTTATTCCCAATTTCAACTGCACAGTTTTTGGTAAGTCAATATTTTATCAAATTAAGTTTATAAAATTGTTAATAAACTTCTGTTCATATAGGTTTATTTTTTTACATGGAAAAAGCGAATAATTCGTGTGTTCTGAATCTTACTTATAATATTACTTTCATGCTTCTATTTCTAATAATGGAAAGATTAGGTACAATTAAATGTATTACTTCATTATTTAATGTGTGCCTAAGTGTATATAATATTTTGTACTTAATTGTTTTGTTTTGTTTTTTCAAGAAAAAAAAACCTTAATGCTTTCTATTCCCTTATTCCTATTCTAAGGACAGGTTGTTAATTTTTTAAGTTTAAGTATTTGTTATTGTCACACAGCTTGTGGGATTGATTAGAAAGTCACATTGTCTGTACTGAATTTCAAGCTTTGGGTTTGGATTTTATTTCATATAAAAAAAAAAAATTGAAATAATTATTCACATCATAGTTTATAAATTATGCTCAGAAGCATTTTCATACATATTTTATCTTCTTAAGTTTATCTGGGATATTTAGAGGCTGATTCCATTTGTTTGTATACTTTTTATATTTTACAATATTGATATTTTCATTTCTCAGCCAAATTTATCAACATGCATATTACATCGGTTCTATCAACATCACATAGTCACGTTGTGTCTTGGATTTTAGTAGAAAAACAAAATTTCTTGAAATAAATTATCGTTATAGTGTGTAATACAGTATTTCTCAAAATCTGTCTTCATTTGTCATATCTGGGTTAAATTATGAAATAAGAATTTTTAGTTTTATTCAAGGAACTTAGTTAACTATAAATCATCCCTTTGTATAATTAATGTTAAAATATATTGCCTATAATTTTCATCCTCCTTATTTTTTATCTCAAATAGTATATTTTTATTTCACTCTATTACTACTTTTTTACACTCTTTCAATCAATATTGAAATATATAATAAATTTAGTTAAAAAGTTTTGATATTCCTATACATTGTGAAATGAAACTTTGTTGTAGATGATGAAGCAGCATGTATCAACAATTCAACTGATGAAGCTAGAACTTTTGCAGCTTGTCAGATGGCTTTGCAGCAACATTATGCCAGCCACTGGACTGCTATGGCATGTGGGATTGGTATCATTATTATATGTGCTGTAGTCCTCACCATTGTGTGGAGAAGACGTAGGCGCCCATCACCACAACCTCATCGAAACCCAGAACAGGAAGCAGCATTCAGGACAAGGAAACTACTTGAGGAAGCTCCTAAGTCGAAATTTTGACAAAATTTTTGTTCTTATGGAGCATTGAATGAGAATGAAACTTTTGTTTGAAATTCTAACTTTTGTTCAGTAAACAGCATATAGAATTCATTGAATTATACTTAGAATTCATAGAAAAGATTTAATGAAACGATCTATCATTTTTTGCAGACAATCAAATACTTTTAAATTGTATCTTCATTTTTTTGACTGACAAAGGTCATTTGTAATATTGTTTTTATCTGTGCTATACCAAATGCTGCCATTTGAAAAGTACTTAATGTTTTAGTAAAAATCTTGAATGATAATTTTATAACTTTTAAAAACCACCGTACCTTGACATGACCTATTTAATAGATTTAGGGTATACCTTGTAAACTTTTTTTAGTATTTTGTATTTGTGTTATCATTCTAAGGGTGTTTATTCGAACACCATATGTAATACTTGTAAAATTGTTATTGATTTTTAATTTAAATTAAAGTTGTTACATAATTGAATCAATGTTTGTGGTAAATAAAGTTCTATCTATATATTGTAAATTGTTAGTATTGATGGCTGTTTATTGTTTCTGTATATTTGTATATTTTTATAAAATAGTTATTTTTCATTTGTTGAAATATAAAGTATTAACTATTTATTCATAGGGGGGGTTGTCTCTTATTATAAATTATTTTAAAACAAACTCTTTTTTGTAAAAGATTTAAATTATTCATTTGTTGCAATCGAATCTTGATAATACTTGCCTGTACTATAAAGTTCAAGTTTAATAGTACTACATTTGTCTGGCAAAATGTTGGTTAAAGTGATTCAAATTCACATTTTTTAGTTCCATCTTCCGGATATTTATTGATTTGTCTTCACAATAAATTTCCGCTCTTATAATAAGTGTAATTGTAGTTGTATGTGTATATTGGACCTGACAATGTCAAATTGTGTACATTATCAGTAATATGCCTAAAAAAATTATTAGTACATCTGCACTATGAATTGAATTTTCATGTGAATAAAATAATATATCAAATAACCAATGAGTAATATAACTTATCAGTCATATTTTATTGATCTACATAATGTCTTATATATTCGTAACCCCATAACATTTGCTTAGCTCTGTAGTTTTCAAGTATCCTAATGTCAAACCTGAATTTTTCATTATACTCTTAATGTGACTAATGTCAAACCATTTAGCCTGTAATTTACAAAATAAAAGTCTATTATAGAAATTATATAAGTATTATTCAGCTGCTATCTACTTAAAATTGTACTTCTTTGATGTCGCATTAGTCTAGTTTACCAAAATAGATTAGTACTTATATTTAAAAATTGTTAATATCTTGAAGTTTTTAAATAAAGATAAGTAATACGTTCATGCTCAATTTTTTTTTAAATTAGAAAAGAATATTTATTATAAATGTTTTAAAGTGTACTTATTTTAACAATACTCGACTTAGTTATAAATTGTGAAAAATTCAGTCAAAAAATATAAAATACTATATGATAACACTATACTGTTATTGGGGTTGATTAGTTTAATGCTGTTGTGATATTAATTACATGATGTACTTTTATGAACAAAATATTGTAAATAATTCTTTATTTTCAGTAATTATTTATTAGGTTTATTTTTTCATTTTTAGTTCTTAATATTATGAAATTTCTTCTAATAAAAGTTTAAAATCCTTTATTATATTTTATTGCTCTAAAGTAACCTGGTGACATTATGCTGTTTATCCTTAAATATGTGTCCTATAAAATGCTAGTCCTGAAAGTACCATTTATTGTGAATGAATGAACTTAATAACAGATTATGAAAGATGTGTACCGAAGTGAGAAGATTTGATGGATGGTTCTAGTAAAGTTTATTTCATCCTCAATCATTAAATCTTACTTTACTATTTTGGTGACATGTTATTGGATGAAATAAAGACGTTCAGGTTTTACCTGTAAGGAATTTTGTGATTGGTTGCTTCAGGAAAATCTACTAAAGCAGGTTAACTTCTAAAATTTTCTTAACTTTGCCCTGTCATGACTGTTCATTATTCATTTCCCTAAAATAAAACTTTTAGTAAAATACTGAGTGCATATAATAACTAGGAAAGTACTCTATAGCACAACATAAATTGGCTCATTCTACCAACTCGTAGTGTACTTGAAACTTATATAACATATAAGAATCAATGTTTGTTTCTTCAAACTTTATGTACTATCATAATCCGATCGTGATGAGGCTTTTTGCTGAATGTTCAGAATTTTCCCGGGAAGATTATAGGCTAGATTGACTTTTTTGGTAAAAAAAAAAATTATTAACAAAATTAAGCATTTTTGGTACATAGCTCAGAAAGTATACATTATTTGAATTGTTATTATATGCCAATAAATTCTTCTCTTTCTGAAGAATAAGAAAAATATATTACTGATTCCATTAAATGACTTTTTATTCACTAACAATTTTTTTAAAAAATGAGGATTTTAGTGAAGTAGAAAAGTTTTTTTTTTTTTTAGAAATAAGCAAAGCATGTTCTTTTTTAGCATCATCTGAAACCCTCAAATACCATTTTTCAAAGAAATTAAAAATTACTTACATTGAAGCACTGTGAGGTTTATTATATAAAAATTATTCATATTTTATGTAGTAAATATATGACAATATCATAGATTTTCTAGAAGAAATAGATAAATTATCTAATTAAATTAAAGATAAATTGTCTAAAAGAACTAGAAAAATCAACTAAATTGGACCAGTATTAAAAAGTTTACAGTGAAGTTAGCTTTTACCATTTATGTTACTATAGTTTCGCCTTATCACTTCATCTATATATTAACTGATATCAAAGTTTCAATAGTGTTCAATCAATGTATATATTGCATCCTCAAATATAGCAATAGTAAAACATTGCTGCCGGGTCTATTAGTTTTACAATAAATATTCTACAATGTAAATATATATGTTTTAAATATTAAAATTGAACTTAATAGTTATAAGACACTAAAACTTGCAACAATTATTTGGTTACAAAAAATTACAATTAAAAAAGGCCACTTGTTTGAACAAATCAAGCTGTAGGTTAACAATTAGTTTAAATTTTGATTATTAAATATAGTTTCACTATATGCCCCCAGACAGCTCCATGGATCTAGACTAAGGGGTCATTGTCCTTGACCTTAGTTGATGTTTGTAAGAGGGGCATTGCTGAATGGGCCTAAAAGAGACATGGAGTTATGAGTTTAACATTGCACCATGGAAATCATAATTTGTAGCTAAGTGGGGTCAGGTTACTCCCACCAGACTGTCATTATTACACCCACAAGTAATAAATTCTGTAAGTCTACATCACACAGCTAAAGATCTTTATGGTCTACAGTTCCAAAACCTTAGCGGTGGGTGGCTTCATCTTTATTGAATTTGATGTTGAAATCACCACACACAATCATTGACATTTTATCTGGAGCTTTTTCCAACTAAATACTAGTTTATCTGTATTACAGGACTTATGCTGTTTAGTAATGAAAATAAGAATACACAAAAAATATATGTAGTTTGTACACATAAACACACACATATATATATATATATTTCATTCACCATATCATAAAAAATATGGTTTGTATGTATCAAATTAACAGTACTGCTTAATAATGAATTAGAATAAAGAAACAAATGGTTAGCTGATTTGCTGTATAATACATTAGTATTTACTGACAGTATTCTCTTCTATAGAAAGGCACCAAGCACTTAATACAATGGTTGTAAACTATCTTCGTGAAGTATAATTTACCTCCAGTATTCATATATTTTAAACATTGTTCAAAAATTGTGTTATTTCATTGAATAATTATTTAAAAAAATTAATACAAGTAAATTTTTGATTGAGATTATTTCTTCAAATAACCATTTGATGTAATAATTATATTGTGAAATAACCTTTTGATTCATTTTGTAAATTCATTATTTGAAAAGTGCCCTGGTCTAGCATATTAAAACACAGTGTATGTGCTTAGGAAAAGTTGAAACATTACACTTTTTGATCTGATCCAATATTTCCCTATCATTTGTGTATGGAATATGAACAAACAAAGCCATTTTTATAAGGTAAATACATGGGGGCGAGGAGACACTTATTTTCATTCCTCCTATACCACACTTATATTTTAGTTAGTGTATGATTACTGATATGTAAATCATATTAAATATCTTTTAGAAGACATTTAAAAATGGTGAACCTGTGTTTAATTTGTTAAAAGCTATTCTACAATTGATTTTACAAGCTCAAGGAAAGTACTTTGTACAAATATAGGAGTAATCTGAGATCAGAGCCTCTACACATGGAGGAGAAGAACTAACAGTGAACTGCTTGTAGAGACTGGTCAGTCAATATCTCAAGATATGAAGGTTAAGATGGGCAGGACATGTAGCTCAAAGCAATCCATCAGGAATGCCTCTACACAAATAACACTATAGTTGGCAAGAAACCATATGGGAGGCCAAAAACTAGATGGATAGAAGATGGAAGATGATGGCGAAGAAGCAGGCACAGAATGAGATCAGGAGGGCTGGACCAAGCTGCATGGTGGAGAAGGAAACCAGACGGATGTGGACCAGGAGGGCTGGACCCTACCATACAGATGCTGCTGGATAAGGTATAGTCCTATCTTAAGGCACTCAACCACTAGGGTGTTACTAAATTGTTCCCATTAAAATTAAATGGCTCTCACAATAATTCTGTAAATAATTTGTAAATAAAAGAAGATTATTCGAAGCAGTGGCATGCACAACCTTAATACACTACCCCCAACGCTGCTGAATCCTGTATGGCAGCTATGCCAGGACGGGGGGAAAAAAAGTAGGCATGGAGAAGACTGATTCGGGTAGCCACAGAAATATATATGTATATATTTCTCCTCTATAGTAAATAGTAAAACCTACAGAAGAGGCATATATTTTATTAATTTTATATACACTATGCAAAAATCATATTATATGCATAAAATGTTAGTAAAAATTATTACAATGTTGTTACAATAGTATGTACAATGCAGTAGAGAGAGAAATACAATATAAAATACAACTGAAAAAAAAAAGAAAATTACTTTTTTTTCTATTTGGTTGTCCCTCTACACATTAACATTTTATATCTATGTTGTTGGTGAACTCTTTAAGTTGTTTCTTGTATTTGTTATAAAATATTTGTTCGGGTAGAGGCCATGGGTCCCCTTGCAGTAGAGATGATTTCAACAAGCTGTATCTTTTGTTGTCATATATGTAACATTCGCATAATATGTGTTGAAAAGTTTGTGGAATTCTTCCACTTTTACATGCATCTGAGTTTTTTAAGTGAAATCTCTTAAATTATTGGTTAGTCGGTCCATCTTTGCTAGCATGTCTGCTCTTTCATTTCCAGCAATACAACTGTGTCCTTTTACCTAAAGCAATCAAGTTTTTATGCCCTAGTACATAATTTTTATGAAGTTATTACGACTTTGTACTGTAAGTGGTCTTGAATTTTGTCATTTTTGATGGAATAAATAACTATTTTGTTGTCAATATAAATGTTGAATATAGGCTTTTTGTTGTTTGTCTTAATAAGTAGTCTGTAGCTTTTAGTACTTCCAATTTTTCTGCTTGGTTATTTGAACAGTTTCAATTGAGTCTGAAAAGTTCTTTATAGTAATAAAGAAGTTTGTTATTAGTAATAAATATATATATACATAAAAGTCATAATACTTAACAATGACTATTTTGGCGATGATGATGATGCTAACTAAGGGTTTTCAGACTACAAAGAAAAATGGTATTAGAAGAAATGATAATTATTTTTTTTAAAGGATATTATAAGGAAGTATTTAATAATAATAAAAAATCAATAAGACAGGCAAGTTGAAGATAATATATATAATAAATGATTTGTTTTTATTATCACCCGAATATGTTCTAAAGCTGATTCCAACTTTGTTCCAACTATTCCATTCTGTAGTTGTTATAAAAAGAAAAAAATTGAAAAACCCTCAAGGTAAAAAAAAAATAAACTCTTAAAAAAAGCCTTCTCTAGAGGATTGTGTCTTGTTTTAATTAGTGAAAAACATAATGAATGTATATGTAAACTTTAAAGAAAATTTAGAATGATTTTGTTATGAACTTTGAAAAATAAATTATTTAGTACCTACTGATTTTTTAATAAGTCTCAATAAATTAATTTCATATTTTAAAAAGATAATGAGAAAAAATTTGTTTAATTTCATTCATCCTTAAAAATAAGAATACATTTTTTACAGATCCTACTTTGATCTGGTAGAGATGCTTAGAAACTATCCAAAAAAATTATTTTTAATGTGGAGTAAGTTACTAAAATTAAAAATTGTATTACCCAAAGTTTAAATTTGAGAATCATTTTTGTTACAAGAGAATAGCAGATCATGGAATTAATATGCATCTTTCAAAAACTAAAAACCATTGTATGAGATTTATTTATAATTTTAAATAACTCTCAATTTAAAAAAATAATTAAAACTGTTGATATATCAATTCAATCCTTGTCTTACTTCTGATACAGGTGTGGGTAAATTTTGGTCACATCCATCTGCTTTCAGAAACATTCAGCTTGAATGAAAGACTTCAGCATCTGAAGTCTGACAATGATTCAATGGTGATAATGAGAATTATTAATGCATGATAATGAGAATTTGAAGTTCTAGAGCTTGTTTAACCTTTATGTATATAAAATAAAATAAAAATGTGGGCTTAATGTGGTTTAAAGATTTTTTTCTTAATCTTTTTGATTGATATTATAAAATGTAATTTAAATTAGCTTAGTTTTGAAACATTAATCAATATTTAAATCATTAAAAATCGTATAAATAACAATTATAGGTATGTAAATATTCATTTTAGGTTTTCCTGGTCAATTTTTTTTATCATCCTAATATTGAAACTTTGTGAGCCAAAATAATCATTCTTCTTTTATAATCCACTCACAAGAACATTTTCTTTTCTACTTACAATTGGCTAAACACTATGCTAAAACAACTTTATATTTTACAAAAAGAACAAAAAAAACAATTGATATTTATCCAGTAATCTCAGCTTATTTGGTGACATAATGGACTAAATGCATATATGTTGCTGCAGGCTCAATGGTCCAAAGGTTTTATAATATTTGTTACTGATGTTCCTATAAAAACATTTTAATTTGTTAGCATCTCTTTTATGATTTACTATAAATTTCATATCATCGGTCGTTAATTGACTTTACCTTAATTATTCCTTTCACTGGATAACACTGATTTTGATCATTTTCCTGTGAATATTTTGTGAAAATTAGCTATCGATTTCCTCCCCGTAAACATCCTTATAATTAATAAATTAGTGTTGAGGCCTTGTAATGAACTGATTTATAGTGATAACAAATTTTGATTGAGTCTCAAACTGACACTATTAGAAAACTAATCATTGTTTAATACAGACTGATTCTGAAAAACAAATAAAATAGCACACTTCTATTAAATAGACCAGAAAGTCAAGTTTTAAAATTATTGGTTATTATTTATAATTTTTTTAAGTAAAAAACTCTCACTCAGTAAGAAGTGAAATCCAAATTAAACATGATCGTTCAACTCAACATCACCCATGTAAATGTTTTATATTCACCATACTTTTGATCCTTATTTAAGTTTAGCCTAGTGACTTAAATTTATGAATTAGTATTGTGAATATCAATTTATTATCAGTTTCTAGTTATACCTAAATTATTCTCTAAATTATATACTATATTTTCTCAAATCTGAGTTTGTTTTTTTATATTATTGTTTTAGCTGCCCATTTGTTTTGGACTGTAAATTAGTTAAATTTGAACTTTGTATTTACGTAATTAAAAAAAAAATTTAATTTTGGTTTTTTCTGAGTTCTCTTAGTTTTTCTTTTCAAATTTCTTACAAATTTTATACTATAATGCTTTAAAATTAACAAAAATATCAACAATCAGATATAAAAAAATCCTCACTCTTGCATTAGAAAGAGATATTAATAAAAAAAAGGGGGATAATCAAACATCAGAAAGTTAGAATAAGCCTCTGATTATTGTTACTTTAATTTAATTACTTAATTTTTTCCACAAGTTCCTTTTGAAAATTTATTATAGAGCTTAGATTGAAGCTAATATAATGTGTCTAACATGTTTTTATTTTTAATAATCATTGCAATTATCATATTCCATATCTATCCTCTTGAATAATAATTTAATGAAGAAAAGTATGGTTTTAAATCCTACATAAATATAGTAAATTATTTTTTTTAATGGATTGAAATAATTTAAAACTTAAAAATATCTTCAAACTTGCCTTATTCTAGAAAAAATCACATTTCCTAAATTTCATATCCCACTTTCACCACTTTCATGTTTTGCTTAAATGTTGTTCCTCTAGGTTGAAATTTTATGTGTACATTTTCTTCGATTAATGCATGTAAAAGTGTTTTCTACTGTACACATAAATTTCTCAATGTTCAGATAGAAGAGGTATTTTATAAATAATCCAGTAAAAACTAACAAAGTGATATTCATGAACTATATTTAATTATATAACTTATTACTGTCTAGTAATATGTTAAAGGATTAAGATGTAACACTACAATTAATTAGTCAATCCACATAAGAAAAATTTATTGAAAATACATGTACATTATATCTCAGCTCATGGTATTATATCAGCCTTTTCCACTTCCATCCACCTTCTTCCCTCCGGATAATCTGCAATCATGGTTTTGGGAAAAAATTTATCTGGAACAGAAATTAATTTGGATTTAAATAAACTGAAAATTTATATAAGATTGCCCTTTCTGCTTCAGCGATAACTTTAAAGTTGAATATCACATTCAGAGTTATACTTAGATTTGATGTAATCAAGTTACATCAAACTAATCAAGAAAAACTCACTATAAGTCATTAAAATAGGCATGAAATAATCATTTATGTAATAACCTCTTTTTCAAGAACAACCTGCAAGTGATTTACAATTTAAATCTTTTTATTCATCTGCTGTCAGTTTTTATTTTCATTTATGATATTATCATCATATACAGTATGGTTAAGAATAATAATTACCTTTGAACCATGCTTTACAAAGCATTCTCGAACAAGTCGACCAATAGCACATTTTTCATTGGCATCTTTAACTATAGCTGAAATATAAAAATTATTCAATTTAAAATACTTTAATAATGATGTTATATTCAGAACTCACATAAATTTATCTTATTTAATACCTTCTTTGGTGCATGTTTCAATCATGTTATTAGCCTTTGTGAGTTCATCAGGGGAATTAGCAAAGCGATGTTGTGCAAGTCCTTTTGCTGATATCTCGATGAATTTTCCATCTTTCGTCTAAAAAAAAGTAAGATTAATCATTCAATAAAAGTCATAATTGAATTAGCTTCTAAAAAATCTAAGCAACATTTCTACTTACTATGTTTAGTCCATTGTACATGCATTCCAAAAAGCACTAGAACAGAAATATTTATTAATAAAAAGTAATATATGACATAAACTTAATAGATTAAGATAACAATGCATAAAAAAAAAAGTCAATGGTAGAAGATGAAAACCACCTAAATTCATTTAGTAGATTTTATTGGCAAAACAATTGATCAATTATTTCAGAAATAATGCAGGAGCTGTTTTTTATAAATAAAACATGTATCATTTCTGAAATAAGAAATTCAATTAAGTAATTTAAAAATGTATAAAGTGGTTCAGATTTAAATCCTACAGTTCTTACTTCATAAAAAAGCCAAGTTATAGATTAGAGATATCTAATTATTTTCAAGTCATGGATTTGTCATAATAGACTTAAAGTTGCAGTGGTTTTAATTTCACAAATGGATAAAGTTATTAAGTTTTTATTCCTTATCATCAATATCTAATTTAATTTTGATGATTTAAATTAATAAATTGTTAGGCTAGAAATAAAAGTAATCACGTAAAATTTTTTACTCAGATGACTTTTTTTAACTACCTTTTTCTGAACCAAATCTATTATTCAGAACTAACAAAACTGTGCAGCCCTTTCTGGTCTCTAGTTGACTGGAATACTATCAATATGACAAAATATTTTTTCGATCAACAGGAAAATATACTTCTATAATAATATACTCTTATTGTGCTAATATTTTATTGAAAGTTTATTTCATTATAGCATGTTCGGAAATGTGAAATACAACTTATTTATTTTTATTAGTTATGTATGGTTAGTTGTAAAAACATTAATTTCTTAATTTAAGAATTTTTTTTATATTATATTTTCTCTGAATCTTCAATATCTATTGTAGCATTGTATCAGTCATAAATTAAGAATAATAAGAATAGAGATATTAAACTCACCTTTTCAGCTTCTGTTTTCGGAATGGCTTGATTAGAAACTATTTTAGCTTGTTCTGAAAAAGTAATTGGAACTGTTTATGTGATTGTAAAAAAAAGATTGACCATAAAAAGAAATAATGAATAGTAGGAGCATTATTATTAAGGCTTGATTGAAAAAAAAACACTCAATTTTATGGATTTCAATTTAAATGTTCTATAATCAGAGAAAATTAGATACAAATGTTCAATAAGCTGTTTTGATTTTTTTTTGGTTGATATGGACCATTTTTTTGTTAATTTGACTAAATCTGTCACTGTATAGAGAGTTTGTATTGTACAAAATTAATAATATTGATTATAAAAAAATTTTAAATTATTAAACGTAAAGTGTTAAAAGATTATTGAATAAAATAAAAAAGGTAAGATGTATAGTTTTCTGATAGTTATTTAAGTTGCACAATTCAAATTTAAATATTAATCAATTTATTTGTGCATAGTTGAAGCTATATGAATAAATTGTTCTTTCTTCTCTTTTTGTCAGCAAAATGAATAATCGTTCTATTTTTTTTATAATATAATGGTTTTTAACAACTTTCTTGAATTTTATAAACAAACATTTGAAAAATAACACTTCATCAATTTATTCTGTTTTATTATTAAATATATATTTTTGTTTTACCGATATATTTCATACATTAAAGCAGTTTAATAATAACTAAGTACATGCAAAATATTTATTAGTTTTAATTATTTCTCATAGTATAGTCATAATTTCAAACTAAATTAGGATTTTTTCTTTTAATTTGTATATATCTGTATTAAACTCTCAATTAAATTGAAGTGTTTTAATAAACTAAATAAAAATTAAATGGGTTATTTTTTATTGAAACTGACCTCCTGTAATTTTTGTTGATGTCTTGCATGATTCTGTCAAAGCTAGAACTTGTTCTTTGATTTTATGCCTAATTTCTTCAGGTGATTTGGAAACAGTAACGCCCCCTGTTGGTGTTGATCCACCTGATGGTTGTGGTGTAGTTGTTGGCTCAGACGTAATATCACACTAAAATAAAAGTATTAAATAAACAGAATAGCTATAACATAGGGCATACATATGAAAAAATAATTTCAAATGATACTACCTTTGCTACAATAAATAATGTCATAAACAAACTCAAGCTAGTGAATGTTTTCATATTTGGAAATTAAAGAAGCACCTTGTCTGTTTGCTAGTGCTCTACTGAATTGGAAAGGGAGGAAGGCCTTACTTTTATAGACTCTTAACGGAAGTGTCATCATTCATTAAACTGTGAGAGAAATTGTCAACTGACAATAGCTAAGAGTTCCTATTGGCTGAGCTCTATGGAAGATTCCAGACGGCTTCTCCCTACTAGATAAGAACAATTTTCTTTTTAACTCAGTCCATCAAACGTTTGTTATCCTGTTAGTGCCTTTATCTATTTTTCAATTTAGATGATTGCTGCCACATAACCTAGACAAGAGGTATGAGGCAAATAAAATATTTTCTTCAGGTCATGAAAGGCTAATGTTTAGATAATTTTTCTTTTTTTAATACTCAATGATGATTCAAAAATAAGTATAAAATTATCAAATATCAATCTTTAAACACATATAATAAAAAATATTACATTTATATAAATGTTATATTTCAATATAAAAAAAATATGTGGACATATTATTTAAATGATTATTACAGAGAAATATTAAAGCAAAATAGGAAGTTATATACATTGAAGATCTGAGCATGCAGAGCAGTATTAAATGAGACTTAAAATACAACATTAATTATGAATGGAAGGAAATTTGGACGGGAAAAAAAACCAGAATGTTACAATAGATCAATAAAAAATAATTTATAAAAAATCCATAAAATGTTTACTGACATAATTTATGGTTCATTGTGGGCCAACTCCACTAAAAATTATTTAATTTATTGATAAACAGAAATTCTTGTTATCACCAATTATATGCTAAAAATCTTATTCACATTAGACTAATCCAGTCAGGATTGGCAGAAAGTAAAAAAGAGGAGTGAATTGAGAATTTTAACCTACTATTATTTTTAATAGTTTTAGAACAAGATATTAATGTGATTCAATTTTTATTTATATTATTTTGTCAGAAAATACAAGTTTATTGTTACTTTATTTGTTTTTATAATAATATAAATTTGATTATAATTATATTATTTACATTCTTTAAAAATGCTTATGATCTGAAGACATATTGTAGTAGACTTTCTGTATTTGAAATTTATTAATTCTGAAATGAAACACTAATTATTGTAGAATTGAACCTTTTGAGATACCAATTTATAATAGAAACCAAATGCAGAATTGTCTCCGATAACAGTTGGTCTGTAATATAAAACTTATTGTAGAATCATAAATTGTTACATAAATGACTTATACAAGCTCTACCTCTAGTAAATCATAAATTTAATATCTGTATCCTCAATTGAATATATTTCAATCTATTTTCATTTTAAACAAAATTTATGATTGCCCAAATTTTCAGAAGCCTTAGTGACTCTAGTAAAAAACTTTCAATTAAACAATTTTTTTTTTTTATTTTAATGATAATTTTGGTCCAATATAATGACCATAGGAATTTATTTCAATATTTTTTAGATGAGACTTTAGTAGTTGTTTTGGAATATAGATGAAATTAATAATTTATGATGATTTTCAGGGTCAAATTAAATGTCAAAAAAAGTTATGAGAGATGGTATCATACATTTTTTTGTTGTTTCAGAAAATTAGAAAACAAAGATAAAATTTGTTGAGTATTATAATGGAAATATATGTTTATCTAACATTTTCAATGCTTTGTCACAAAATTAATCTACAAATACTAAGTATTTTTTCAAAATTAATTTCTTAAATGAACTATATTCAAGAAAAAATTGTGAGATTATTTAACTTACAACTGATAAATATCAAACTCATAAAACACTTTAAAAAAAATTAATGTGTAATAAAAGTTATTAAAGAGGATTAAATGATAATTATTGAACATGTTTGTCACTATTCTAATTTTTGAAAAATTATATATATTTCTTTTCCTAGAAATTGATTGTTTTGAAATCAGATTGAAATTAATGATCATTATTAGTCATAATTTTCTAGAGTAAGTGAAAGCTTCTGAAAACAGATATCTATAGTCTAACTTTTTAAATAATATTTTATTGAAATTTATATATTATATTATTAGTTATTTATTCAAAATCATCCCACCAATTTCTATTCCTCTACACTATCTGCCAATTGCCCTTTTATTTTAATTGAAAACTGTTCTGGAGAAACAGCATATAATGAGGATGGAATTAAATTTTCAAAAATCTATTTCTTGGACTTGAAGAATCATAAAATATATAAATAAAGCAAGATAACTTTTTATAGATTGGTTGTAATATATCCTGTACCATAGGCAGATAAAGTACAAATATTTTTATAATGCTCTTTAATTATATTTTATACTAATGTACTTTCATTCGACTTCTGTTTAGATTTACAAAAATTCTTAAATAATTTTAGTAACTTGTAAATGATTATGAATTCTCACATAACTATTTTATCTAATTTCTTTTGAAATATTTTTGGTCTATGGTAGTAACTGAAATAAAGCTTCCTCAGCAACCACTTTCGACTTGTTTCGGCAAGGAACAATTATTTCCAGTCATTTGACAGATTTTTAAATGGAAAAATTATACTAACCATGCTATTGCCAAAAACAAATGAATAGTAATGAAGGGCTTGATGCTACATTATCTTCATGAATTCCAGGTACCATGGATTCCATTACGTTATCTATAGTGCATTCTTCATTAATAACATTTGCCATTCAAAAATTAAGTGAAAGGGGTATAAACAAAGCATTATCCATAAAGAATAATAGATGATGAAGGCCTAGGATTCAGGAAAATAATTAGCCAACCAGGAACATTCAATTTTCATTGTGCTCTTAAGTCTTAATCAGCGGTGCATAGCGCTTATTATTGGTTTTAAAAAAAATCCAAATCTGTAATTATTTCGTCTTTGATAAAGTAAAACAGAAAGTAGTTCTTTGGTTCTTTAATGTTCATGTTTATAATTGCATACAATACTGGATAAAACCTGAAAACTGCAGAATATCGCAAATGGAAGGTTGAAGTAATTTACCACTTCCTTAACATCCCTCCAACTGCCTCCCACGCATCTCCTTGCAGTCAACTTCTTGTTAAGATTGTTCAAGCTCCAATTTATATATTTAGTGAATGCGTATATACAATGATGAATACGTTTTAAAGACTTGAGATTTCTTTGGATATTTTTTTTAAAATTTAGCTTGACTTGTGAAATCATGTCGCTGCTTTGCTTAAATAGTGGCACATCAGACAAAAAAGTTTTTTTTTTATTTAGTATTCGAGGTATTCTGTTCATTTGATCGTAGGTTGTGGTTAGTTTGAGACATCTCTATTAGCTTTAGGACAGTCAGTAAGAGGAACGCAGTAGAGAAAGTAATTACTTCACAACTATTTTGAGAATTCCAAAAAAATTTAAAACTTATTTGTCAGATGTCACTAAATAAGCAAAGAAGCGATGTGTACGTTATTAGACTATCTCTAGAAGAATATCCCCTCTTCGGAATATTTTGAACCTGCTGTTTAAAAAGTTAGAAATTTCTATGTATTTTTAAAAAAAAAAAAATTGAGTTTGATCTGATAAATCGTGTGCGTTGTAAGGCTATCTCTTTCTCTAAAACAGTAACTATTATTATAACCTTCATTAGCTTATAACAAGCCGAAAATTTCTTTATTAAAACGGTAAAAATCAATATATGGAAAAGAGAAACGTGAAAGGCTTCAATTCTATTAAAGTAAGGCTTAAAATCACATTTTCAGGATTAAAAATTTCAAAATATTTCCTGAACACCCCAATAGAACCCCATTATGTCACCCAGTGGAATATCAAAAAAATGTGCTGTGCTATGGCAAATAATGGTCGCTTATAAGAGGCTCAAATTGTGTGGCAGATACATATTCATATTGCGTATTCTATGAGTCTGATATTGACATAAAATTAGTATATGACATATGTGCCAGAGGTCTATGGTTTAGAACGCTCGGCTATCGTGGGGAATTGTAAGGGGAGTTGTAAAGGGGGTTGAAGTCAGAGTACTTTGACTTTGACCTCTGTCAAAACAGCCCTGACGAAGTCCTGCAACGTGGGGTGAAACGTTGGTTTAATAAAAATAGGAAACCATTTACTATTTGAGTTTTATTTGACCGCACTCGGACCATATTCCATTCATTGATACACACGGTCAATCAACAATCTTCCAACATCTCAATATAGCTTTATCACCAGCTAACTTCTAATCTTTCTCTCCGCCTCAAATTAATGATCTACAAAAGTGTACTCAGGCCAACCCAGTACTACTACTGACCAACATAGCTCCTACAACGGCCAAAAGGCTCCAAAAGTTTCAGAGCGGGATAGTCAGACGTATCCCTTACTTGAACTTCAAAGAGCAAAGACGGACCACATACACAACACGCTTGAACTATTAACTGTGACAGAATTTGTATCGAGGAGGCATATTCGATATTTAAATAGCACCCATTACTGTAGGAAACATTTATTCAAGACACTGACACCGACAGGACGACCACAAAGGTGGCAGATACACATAAACAATGATACCGACTATTTTCTAGATTTCCATCTAAAATATCCTGTTTCTCAGCTCCCTCTTCAAATGCATTCCTAATATAGAAAAAGAGGTCCCCTAAATCCGTTTTCTCATCATCCCCCCCCCCGATATCACCCCACGCAAGGCTTAGAAAAAAAATCTATTGTGTTTTTATTGCAAATATAGGTTTGTTACAACGACCACTTTTAACTGTCAGAAGTATGTGTTGTAAAGATTTCGTATTTCAACCATGCTGGTACCAATTAAACTGAAATACATTTGTTCTTGGTGGTCAAGCCAGTTTTGAGGTCTGAAAAAGGACTGGTTTCATTGTTCTGAGCTAGGTATCGCGGGAGCATGCATAGTACATTGATCCTGGCATAGGTGCTGTCATGTTCTTCAGCATTGAAATTAATCTAATCTTTCAAGTAGCACATGCCTAAACACATTTTACTGACTAACTACCTTTTGCTAACTTATTCAAGCATCAGAGGCAAGTCATTGATACCGACTTGACCGGTGCGCTAACTCTAGAGATACAGAAACCCCCACTGGAGTCCCCAGTATTTGGGGTGTTAGGACAAATATCAAATTTGTTCATTTTACTTTTAACAAATACAAGTAAACGTCTCTGGTAACAAGAAATAACGTTAAGAGGTTGTATTGTGGTTATTTAAAACACCCGCTGAATAACCCCTTTTGATGTGTTGTGGATCGAGAGGAAATATTAAAAATGATTACTATTTTTCACTTTTAAGGATAAATCTTCAAAGAAATTAACCATTTATTAAAATCAACTACGTCAAAGGTATGTTTTAAGAGCACAATGGTTCATGTTGTGACTAACATTAACTTGGAAAACAAAATCCATTTGGTGTCCACCGCTAAAGCCAGGCCACCGTCGTGATCACAAAGTTTATTTCTTGTGCTACATCATAATCATGGTCTGGAAGGTTAGCTCCATACTTCTTGTGTATAATGCACGAAGCATGCTTCAAAGAAGTTCTAAATGTCACTTTGCACCGTTGAATGAGCGAAATGCATGTTTAAGTGCTGTTAGCGTTCGTCACCCAAGTATCGTTTACCAGTAAAGGCACGGAACTATTTAGGAACGGACTGGTGATGAATTTTTACGTTTATTGTAATTTGTGTTTAAAATTCTTATTTTCTCTGACTAGAAAGAGTGGGTTAGCCGTTATGTTGCCAACCTATTTCTAGACGGAGGAGGAACGTTGAGAAATTCTTTAGTTTACCATAAAATAACAATCACACTCTACCAGACTACATTCTTAACAGCGCAAAAGTCGTACATTGAGGAGTGCAAAAGATAAAAACCAAAGATTGAATTTATATCTCGGTACCAATACGTGTATACATATGTGCACACATTTTTTTGTTCGATTTAATTCAATTTGTCTTTTAAATAAAAAGTTAACAGCACTACGTGAAGGACTCAAAATTTCATATCTAGCGATAGTTGATTCCAGAACTGAATATTTACAAATAAAATCAGATTTATATAAAGAATTAAATTGAGATAAAAATTATGCACCAGTTAACTATTTTTTTTTTCTCAGGAGCACGGTTCTAAAAATTAATTTCATCCTATTCGACGAACGAAGTGGATGTAAGAGAAAGCAATGATCACAGTATTAAAAGAATTTTATAAGTTTATTGGCGAATATATAGAATTATTACTGCTGACCTTCATTATATTTGGCAAGGTTAATAAGTTGTGAAAGTTCACTTTCAAGGCGTATACATATGACAGTTAATGCGAATGTTAGTCAACTGACCTTACTTGTACTATTAACGATCAAGCCATACCTAGTGCTACATTACTGTCACAACAGTAAAATTATCGAGACAGTGAATACTGTCATGATTGTAACTACCAAATGGCTACACAATGGTAATGGTCTAACACTTTTGCCGCAATAACAGAAACTGTATGATAGTTCACTGTTAATACATGTGATAGTTAACGTGACAGTTTATTCACTGACATTATCAACTATCACGCGAGAGCTAGTGCGACAGTATAATCATGACTGTAACAATACAAGAGCGCGTAAAGTGGCGGGTATTTGTCGGGTAAAACGAGTATTTTATGGTCGGGAGAATCGGCAGCTAGTTATGTACATAAATTATGTATGTAACTAGCATACCCGTCCAAAAACTCTGCCTGAGTTATCTGTGTTCTTCTCCTTAATAAATTTGAAGAATGGACGTACATTCGTCAAAGCGTTAACAAAGTCTATTCAACACAGATTGTTGATAAAACTAAATAATTCATAATAGCTATATTGAAGTAACTACATAATAAATAATTAGATTGTACCATCGGAAAATATTCCTTCAATGTAATATTTAAGACAGCTTACCGTACTTAGTCGGAGGTTCCAAGGTGGTGGTGATAGTGATAGCTGCCGCAACCACTAACATCGTGTAAACTATACATTTGATGTCTTGCTATCATGATAGGCTTAATAGTCGCTACTACTATCAACTATCTGCCCATTCTCGGCAAACTTCCGCAAAAATATTAACAGAAATTTACACTTGGAACCTCGGCTTTACTCTATCCCAGTATTGTATTCGTCGAGACCTAATATCTGGTCATATGTAAATGGATATTTTATGATACACAAATTTTTTTGTTGATACACCCGGGCCTTTTGTAAACGTTAATTGTTTTGAGGGATGGTATCTGTAACGGATATTTAAAACGATTGGGACAGAAGTCAAGCATAACGTAGTTATGTGTATATAAGATCTGTGGACTGTCTCTTAGCTTTTTAGCTTGCACGGATGCTCTGGGCCTACAGATTTGTTAGGAACAATAGGAATATTTACGTACTACACTAATAGGCCCAGACTGCAGTCGGACAACATCATCAGCCCCCTCCGATAACTCCGTATTAACTCTGGTATTATCTTACATTTAAAACACGGGAAAAGATTTTGATATAAAATAAAATTAATTGAGCAATATTGAAAAAGTTATAAATATTGGAAAACGGCTTTAAATTTACCTCGATTATTGAAATTTCTTTCTTTCGTGAGTCGTAGAAATGCATATTCATAGTGTTAATAATACCAGGTCACTAGTGAAATAGTTAAAGTTCAACTAAAATGATTTGAATATATTAATTAATTAGTCTATGAACTATAGATCAATAAGTAAAATTAGGAGCAGACGAAACCTGAAGCCCCCCCCCCAATACTTATGTATAGTACCATTAAATATTCTGCATTTTCAGAAAATGACCAATAAATCAGTTATGAGATCAATTAATAAAATATAATTTGTAAATAAACTAATTACCAAATACAGTAAATGTTTAAAATATAATGCAATTTGATGTTTAGGAAAATTAACAAGTACTTTAACTTTCACAAACCTATATATTTATTTTTAAATTATAGTTATTAACTATAATAAGTTTATACATTATAGATATAAGTTAAAGAATAACGTTTTTAATTTTTTGGATATTCCTTATTTATTTTTGTCCTAAATTGCAGCAATGCAAGACTGTCAAACTCTCAGTCCAGCCTTTCTTTTTTTGGTACTTCGTTCCGTGTGTGTTGTGTGGTTCAAGGTAAATAAGTGTTTTATGTTATTTACTAAATGTTCTTTCCTCATATTTTTTATTTGTATTAAGTTTTCATCAACCTGTTGACCATTCTCAGTAACAATTATTTTATTCCCTTTTTTAATCTTAAACACGTGGAGACACATAACCTCTATTGGTTAGATTGCTACACGTGAAAAGGAGACATTTAGCGTGTTTCCTCAGTCTTCTGTCTGTTATTAAAACCCAAGTTTATATTTTGTGGTTAATTGGTAATTGTGAATATTACATTATTTCATTTTTATTTTATTTTACATCTGATGTTTACATTAATTATTGAAGCGTGGTACTTTGAAGTTGGTTGGAGACATTCTTGATAGGATTTAAAAGTGTCCTAGCACAAACCATTACTAGTTTTGTTTAAATTTAAATTGAATTTTTTCCTTTTATGCAGTGTTTATTATTTATTGTGTAGATACATTTCTTTAGCTTAAGTGTTTTCATGTTCATAATAATCTCTTAACCTTAAATGTTTTGATTTTTCACATCTTCGCAATTGATTTATAGCTTCAGTCAGTCAAGAGCTGCACTATAAGTGAATTGAGTTTTTTATAATCAGGTTTTAACATTTTGTAATCTTTGGTTACAGAAAATTAACCATGATTGACAACTGGGAAGAAAGTGGTGATGATGTGATTGTCGATGATGGAGAAGGAGAAACAGTAGCTATTGCCCCAACAGCAGAACTACCCGAAATTAAATTATTTGGTCGCTGGAGTTGTGATGATGTCCAAGTCAGCGATATGTCCCTTCAGGTTTGTTAGATATTTATTTTTATTTTAGTAGTTCTAGTAGTTAGATTTGATTGTTTACATTTATGGTGAACAATAGTAGTGTGATGTCTGGATGAAAAGTTTGCCAAGATCACATCAAATGAACTAACGTATTTGTGAACTGTGGTTCTGTAGCATTTTTGGTACATCTAGTTTTCCTAATGTATAATATAGTGGTTAAGTCTTCAATCTTTATAGATCTATTCATATTATAGTTTCCATGTATAGTTAAGATATTTAAAATAACTAAAAATCACTTTATATTCACAGGATTACATTGCTGTAAAAGAGAAAAATGCAAAATATTTGCCTCATTCAGCTGGACGTTATGCTGCTAAACGTTTCAGGAAAGCTCAGTGTCCTATTGTTGAGCGTCTGACTAATTCCTTGATGATGCACGGCAGGAACAATGCCAAGAAATTGATGGCAGTACGGATAGTAAAACATGCTTTTGAAATTATTCACCTTCTTACTGGTGGAGAAGTAAGTTTTAAATTGCAAGTTATTTACTTATAACCTTTTCTTTTTTTTTTTATTTACTGTATGGAGGTTTATATATTAATTAGTTAAGATCCAATTGATCAGATGTTTCATTATTCTTTGTAAAATCCTCTTGATATTTTTATAGAATCCATTGCAAACATTAGTACAAGCTATAACGAACTCTGGTCCCAGGGAAGATTCTACACGTATTGGTAGAGCTGGTACCGTTAGGAGGCAAGCTGTTGATGTGTCTCCTCTTCGCAGAGTTAACCAGGTAATTTATAATAGTGTCTATATCGAACTATGCTTATCTATTATGTCTTTATTTATTACAACTTTTCTTTATCTCTTTAGGCAATATGGTTGCTTTGCACCGGAGCTCGTGAAGCAGCGTTTAGGAATATTAAAACAATTGCTGAGTGCTTAGCTGATGAACTTATAAACGCAGCTAAGGTAAAGTGCATTAATATCTCATAATATGTCAGTTATTAGTTTAAATGAATATTCTTAGTTGAGAATTTATGTAAATAAAAATTTCAAATTAGGTAATAAGTAGTAAATTGTGCAACAATGAGAAAATGACAGGTTTACCATGAAGTTCCTTATAATAATAATATTTGTTTAAGAAATAATTAATTATGAGAGATAGTTGACCGTGAAAGACTTGTATGAGAAGAAGATGGTTAGGGGGTGCGGTCAAAATGATACACAAATAAGTTAGTGTAACTAACTTCGCACCAAGAAATAATTATATTTTTTTATGTATAACTTTTTAATTCTATTGTTAATTGAAATTGTTGTTGAAAAAATTAATTGAACGTGGTCAAGTTCTTCCAATTAACATCAGCTTATATTGATTATTTTTATTTTACTGATATTAATTTGTTGTAAAGTTATCCATTGAAAACTTTCTGCAGAAAAATTGAAAGAAATAGACTGATTTGAAATTCATAATCGTGAATCTTGTCTTTTTTTTTTTTTCGTTTTTTTTAATGTTTTATTTAATTTAGCCCATTAAGTTAATTAATGTACCCTTCACTTTTTGGTGAAAAATATTTAGACATGATGATCACTGTTATTAAGTCAGTCAATCCAATGTCCTGGCCTCTGAATCTTGGTTATGATTTGCAGTTATCTTTAAGTAAATAAATGCCATCTAAGTCTGGTTTTGTTGCAATTAAAATGAAAAACTTACTTTTGAATTGAAAAGATTGCACTTGAAATGAAAAAGGTTTCAATTGATTTTGAAATGTTATATTATGCTGTCATCCACATTCTACACATTTAATTTTCCATGATTTAATTGCTTGAATTTTTTACGTCCCAAAATACTGGAAATGTCTTAAAATTTTAGATACATTCCTCTGAAATCTTAAGTAGAATTAAAAACTGTGCTAAAAATGTCTTTTACGTCTTACCCACAATTTTTGGCATAACCTTTAGATATCTCTTAATTATAATCTCTATTAGGTATATTTTGCTGGGTGGAGTTAATAAATTTATTAATCATCTTGTGTCTTCACAGAAGAATGTTTTAAAATTTTTTAATGTGAAATACTGAATTTCTATGTTATCTTGAATGGCTCTATTAATTAACCAGATCCCATCCAATAACTAAGTGAACCAAAAGTAACTTAAATAAATTCCCGAAACGAGTTATTTTTTCATAATAATGAGAAGATAGTTGACCGTGGATATTATATATGAGGAGAAGATGGTTGGGGAATGCAGTCAAAATATAACACAAATAAGTTTTAATAATTATGAAACAAATTTTATTACATTTGTAAATTAAAATATGAATTTGATATCATTCCTAGATCATCAAAAAAGTTTTTAAAAATAGTTGAATTAAGTATTGATCACTTGGTGATGATTTCCAGCACTTTTAAGTCAATCCAATGTCCAGGCCTCTGAAACTTGGTGATGATTTGCAATTATCTGAAAGTGATTAATTATTGCATAATAATATTAAGCAGTATAGGTGTACTTAACACACATTTATTATTAATTTTATATGAATTCCCCACCATATTCATTTTATTATTCAACATAGTAATTTTAGAAAAATATTATGTTTTCACAGAATAAACATTAAATTTGTCAAGAATACCATTTGTATTGTTCTATGAACTGATGATAGTTGACCGTAGATCGATATGAGGAGAAGATGGTCGGGGGTGTGATCAACAAAGATAAAATTTTCCGTTGTATTATTCTAGGTTACGCTTAGCTCCATTACACGATTTGTGTAGTAAATGGCTGATAATACATATATTATCTAGCATTAGTGACCCTCTTCAAATGATAGCTATTAGTACATAAGCCAATCATTGCTATTAGAAATAGCTACAGCTACTGTTTTCCTCTTTTCAAATGATGTTTTCAAGAAATTTGACAAGATGAAACTAATCATTCTGTTCCATTTATGATGGATTATATAGCTAGGGAAACTTCACATATCTTATGAAAATTCCATGATGTTCTGATTGCTCAATTGTGTTGTTGCTTATTTTGAAATTGCAATGTATTTTCACAGTACTGTCAAAAGATAAACATAGAACATTCTGTCAATAAAATTTTTTATTTCCTAACTGTGGGGCTATGACATTCTGATTAACATTCAAAAAGGTTTAAATTGGACAAAAAAGGATTATTTTAATTTAAATGTGTATTGTGTATGGAAATACTTGTTATTTTTCAATTTTGAAAGTGCTTAGCTCGCACCTTCTATCGAAAAACTTAAAAATTCGAATTTACAAAACTATTATCCTCCCCGCTGTTCTTTATGGATGTGAGATGTGACCTTTTACACTAAGGGATGAACAGCATCTTAGAGATTTTGAAAATAAAGTATTGCGAAGAATATTCAGACCGAAAAAAGATGAACTAATGGGAGAATTTAGAAGATTACACAACGCTGAATTAAGGGACCTACACCCGGTAAATATAATTCAAGTTATAGCATTGCGGCGTGTAAGTTGTAGGTCTTAGTAATGAACGGATCCCTAACATGTTAATAAACACTGAACCAACGGGTAAACGTCCGAGAGGTAGACCTTATCAATAAACCTTATAAGCTTTATAGTAATGAAGTTATTATAAGTATTAATTTGTTTTGATAAAAGTAGGTAAAAAGAAAGATGCTTATTTCACTCAAGTTATTATTTATTTATTCTATTAAACCAAAAAACTTTCTATAAAATTCCACATTAATATTTTACTTTCACTCATATATATAATATACAGCAAGGGAAAATATTATGATCTTGCAAAGTTTCAAATTCGATAACTTAATAGAAATACACATTTTTGAGGTCCCTGTGTCAAAATAAGCCTAGTCCTAAAATGAAAAGTTATATGAAACTGAACTTAAATTTTTAATGCGCGTATATACCTGCAATGTGTCAGCACCTTTCTCGCTCAAATCGGCCAATTGGAAGTGCCATTAATTGAATTGGTTCTTCACATTTATTAGATTTTATCCAAAATGGTTCCAATTAAGAAATTTTAATTTTATTAATTTGAAAAAAATAAGTAGTTCTCACTGCTAGCAATATTATACAATTGATAAATACTAACTAGAGAATGTCATGAGTGAATGAAGAAAGAAGGATAAATTAACACATCTGATTTGAATGGGAAAAGCTAAGATCTATCTTTCATAATAGCATTATGGCTTCATTTTCTCTCTTTTTTTTTTCTTTTTTTTTTTTTTTATAAAAAAAATGGCAATGATTTCAACACAAGACCACCAATCTACACAAAACATGGGGAGGTATTTTTCTTAGTAATATCAATAAATAAAATGAAAAAGAAATAAAAATTAAAATAATCTTGTTATAATTATTACACCAATTAATTTTTTGACAATAAATCAATCCAATGTCCAAGGCTGTTAATTTTAGAGAAACAAATACCCTTTATCATGATTTCAATTTGAGTTTTTTTCCTTGCAACTCTGATTATTGTAAAATTACTATTTATTAGTTATTGTTTATATATGATCCTTTTGTGTTAGCTAATTTTGAATTTAAAAAATGTGAAAAATTAAACTTTATGATGATTTCTGCCCTTTTATGTCAATCCAATGTCCAGGCCTCTGATCCCTGGTGATGATTCGCAGATATCTGAAAGTAAACTATTATTATTTAAGTCTACTGCATATTTGATCGTTGATGAATTAAGACAGGCTTCAATCAATTGCTGCCAATTTGAGTTTTTTTCCTTGCAACTCTGATGATTGTAAAGTTACTGTTTATTTGTAGTTGTTTTTATATGATCATTTTGTATTAAGCTAATTTTGAATTGAAAATACATGAAGAATTAAACTTTATGATGATTTCTGCCCTTTTTTTAAGTCAATCCAATGTCCAGGCCTCTGAGCCCTGGTGATGATTCGCAGTTATCTGAAAGTAAATTATTATTATTTAAGTCCACTGCATAAGAGTGCATATTTGATCGTTAATGAATTAAGATAGGCTTCAATCAATTGCTGCCAATTTGAGTTTTTTTCGTTGGAACTCCGATGATTGTAAAGTTACGGTTTATTAGTAATTGTTTTTATATGATCCTTTTGTATTAAGCTAATTTTGAATTGAAAAACGTGAAGAATTGAACTTTATGATGATTTCTGCCCTTTTTTAAGTCAATCCAATGTCCAGGCCTCTGAGCCCTGCTGATGATTCGCAGTTATCTGAAAGTAAACTATTATTATTTAAATCTGCTGCAAAAGAGTGCATATTTGAATGTTAATGAATTAAGATAGGCTTAAATTCCTAGCATTTCTAGGAATCATCACTTGTTGATGATTTCCAGCACTTGTAAGTCAATCCGATGTCCAGGCCTCTGATCCCTGGTTATGATTCACAGTTATATGAATGTAAACTATTATTATTCAAAGCCGCTGCATAGAGAGTGCATATTGGTTTGAGCTTAACATTATATAACATCTTTTCTTAAATACTGCAGTTCTTTTTTGTTTGTTTTTTATAACTAATATGTTACAAATATTCCCTAATATTGATAAAAAACAGTCACATTTTGATACAAAATTTGTAGTATTGCGGGCTTAAAATCTTTATGGCTTATAAAGAAATTATCAAGTGAAAACATGCATAATACATCAATTTGTTATATATATGTATAATAATGTTACATAATACATTTATAATTTATTTTATTTTATTTTTTCAGGGATCCTCCAACTCTTATGCAATCAAGAAAAAAGATGAGCTGGAACGAGTTGCCAAGTCCAATCGTTAATTTTTCTATTTCTTATTGGTACCTCAATAAAATTTGGTACTTCTTTTAGTATTATTTGTCCTTTTCTGCCTTTAAACCTCTTATTTTTTAAACAAAAATTCCTCAGTTTGTTTCAAACAGGTTTTTAATACCCACTTTTTCTAGCAACTATTGTTTTAAGAGTGCCCTATTACTTATCTATATTTTTTTCTGAAGGCACTAAGATTTTATAATTAGTATGAGTATAAAGTGAGAAGTACTCTACTTCTATTACTTAAGGTTAGGAATTGCAATATTGGGCCATAAGTTCAATACTGGTATTCTGGATTTTTTAGGTCTCAATACCGGTAGTAGGAATTTTAAAAATAATTTGTTCATCATCATTACAAAAAATCATTTGTAACAAAAATTATAACAGTATATAAAGAGTCACAAAAAAGTAGAGGAACAAGGAACATCTTCTATATTTAAGTCATTAAGAAATGTAAATATTACTACTCAGTCTGTGGTTCTATTACAAATTTTTGAAATATGATCTTAAAATTCATTATGCCTCAACATAACTGATTTCTGTATTGTATTTTGGTTAGTTGAAAATTTTTTTAGTTGTTAATTCTAATTTTTGTTCGAGACAATTCCTTTTAACAATCAACATTTATGCCATCATCGTCTTCCATCTTCGATGACTACCGACTTCTTATTGTGGATAGGTTTGTGGGTTAAAGATTTTAAGAAAATTATTATAAACTTGATCTAATTTAAGTTGGTTAGTATATTTTCTTTTTCATTTGCTTTTCTTCTGTGTGATTTTTCAATATAATATTTAATTTCTGAGATAGTGATGTGTGCTGTTCTTTCAGTGACTACAATATGAAATTTATTGTTGCATTAGCTGTCAATAAATTATAATCTCTCTGACACAATGTATCCACTGCCAGTTCTATTGGAAATATAACTGATACAGTTCTGATATTAAGTTGAATTCACTATCAGAAAAATTAATTTGTAGGTTTAAGTCTATTGCTTTTTGGATTAGATTTTCAGTTTCAAAAATCGTTCCATCATTAGGAGTAAACTGTTATTAATATTAACATATGTTAGGTTTTATTTTCATTAGTATATATTCTTGTAATGCATGTAGTGGATCATTTAAATATCTTAACAATTTTTCGAACTTTATTAGTTATGGGAAGTAATTCTTGATGAGTTAATATTTTATCCTCATTAGTAATATCTTCTTCAGCAATTACATAGTTTTTATCTTCATTGTCAATATCACCCTCTCTAAGTCGGAATAAGAAGTTTCTATATCCACAATATTTGGATTCCTCTGTTCTTTATTTTTTTGGTATAATACATCTACTTATTAAATTCCATGAGCATTACACAATTGTTGATTTACACCAATCAACTTTCCAATTTTTTTTTATAACCGTTAGCTTCTTCAGTCATTATGGATAGAATATCTTCTTTCAGGGATAATCCATGTTTGACTGTGTGTGATGGTTGTAGGAAGATCTTCGTTTTGCCACCTCATTATTAGTAGGGCTGAGTCCAGAAAAGAAAGCAACTTCCTAAAATGAAACTTTGTTTACTGGAAGATATTGATTGACCGTGTGTAAAGATGAAAGGAATATGGTCCGGGTGCGGTAAAAAAAAACTCAAATAGTAGAATATACTATTTTATTTGAAACTTTGTTTAGTTTTTTTTTTTGTATCTTTATTGAAATTTACTGTACATTTATTTACATACATCCAGTAAATTTGACTTTAGTTCATAAAGGAGTGATACAGGCTTGTAGAGAAACTACCTTTTGGTTAGTTCAAAAAGGGAAAGGATCATTGCCTGAAATGCTCAGAATAGTTATTAACATTATTCCTGTAAGTGTAAAATTATGAAATTAGATGAAAATATTTTTAAAAACTTATGAGGTATAATACACCTTCCCCCTTAAAAGTATTTAGCTTGTGATTAATACACCATAAAACTTTGAATTAGTAAATTTTTTTCATACTATTATTAAAAAAGTATTCTAGACATTTTTTCTTAAAACATTGAAATGGTACTTTTTGAAATTTTTACAATTGTAAATTGTTAAGAAAAGTAAATGGATTATGAAAATTAACAAATTAGAAGTAACAATCAATATTGTCACATGGAATGAGTGATGCTTTTGAATATATGAATGGAAAGAATTTTATTTGAGATATGATACCTATTTCTTAAAAGGTAAGTCATTTAGCTAGATTTTCTTTAGCCAGGAATCAATGAATCTTTAGGCAAGATGTGCTAGTACTGTTGGTCCATCATATAAATTACATGAAATTTTATACCTTTTGTATAAATTGCACTATAAATTGTTCCACATTTTAAGTGGAGTGGTTGTGATTATTACATAGGAGGTATATAAAGTTAAAACAAAGGAAGAGTCAAGTTTAGACAAATAATAGTTTAACTGGTTTCATCTTGAGTATAAGCTATATATAACATATTAAGGGTGTATAATGAAACATCTGTTTTGATGGTGAAAGGATAAAAATAAACTGGAATATGAGAACACTTAAAATTCTCAATTTATTTAATCAATCTGATCAACATTCCTAGTAATAATAATAGTCGTTATTTATATACATTCACAATAGCACTATTTACATCTACTTTTTGTTGATATACTTGTATATAGACCTGCCTATAAGGAGTATTAAATTCATGACCACAGTGTTTCTACCTTCTATATCTCGTCTGTCCATCTCCTTTGTTTGTCTCTGTTTCTTTTCACATCCAAGGGAATCCACCCTGTTAGTTTCTTGGCCCAGTTTTCGTCATTCTTCCTCATTAGATGCCCAGCCTATTATTTTATCTTCTTGATGTGCCTGATTATGTCTGTGACCCCTATATCTTTCCTTATTGATTGGCTACTGAGCTTTTGGCTTCTTATGCCTAGCATGCTCCTCTCCATTGCTCTTGGGCATGTTTGAATGGCGACATTCACAGTAAATGTCTCTTTCAATGTAATCCAGTTATTTATACTCTATGCCAGTGGTTCCCAAAATGTGTGCTACAGCACCTTGTGCATGGCAGGGGTAATAATGATAATTTATTTATTTGTTTATGGAGCAACCCCCATACAACTAGAGTTAGCCATGTGAAATACATGGAATAGATAATCAATTGTAGTAATTCTTCAAAAATGATGAGTTAAAGGTAGTTTATATAAACTATTAACAAACAATATACTTAAGCTGGGCTATCCACATTCGTTAAAATAAAATGGTGAAACAAAAACGTCATTTCATATTTAATAATATTAAAAAACAAAACAAAAACTATACCTCCTAATGGGATGATAGGTGTCCAGCTCTAAGCAAAAGGTTTATAATATATATATAAAACAGTTTAAGTTCCAATCCTGATGGTAGAGAAAGAAATTAATACAACAGATTTCAGCTAATATCGCTTAGCTTCGGCATGTATCGGATATTGGTTCTCATGATTCGCGGGGCAATTTGTCAAAAATTGGAAACAATCCTCCAGGGCTGTTCCAACACAAGTTGGACAAAGCTTCTGTGGGTCCAAAGTATATTTATGTTGACCGACATTTAGAGTAATGGCATATTTACTGGAAAGTAGTAGTTGGACAATTATTCTCAAGTGAGTTATAGGGCAACTGATTTTTAGGTAGCTTTGAGGAGCATCCAGGGTTATAGGTCGATTCTCGTAATAACAAGAGGTCTTTATTCTTGACAAATTCCCTGTATCTATTCAAGATCTCCCCCATTCTAATTTTGATACTTACCGGATCATTATGTAGTATCGGGTCAAATATTCCGAAGCTTTCCAATATTTTTCTTATCTGCGTTACCCAAATATATTGCAGACTCAAACGGTTGTTACTATCTAGCTGCAGTAGCTTTAAATAACATTGTTTCACAAAGCGAGTACAACTCATGTAAAGTATTTTGCAGAGTTTGCTTTAAAACTTGATATCGTGAATGGGTACCACTTCTAGTCTTACCATAAAGTGTGTGGGATGTTTCGTTGCAAACACAGTATTTGCTTGTAGTACCTAGCTTGTATATATTAATATATCTCCCTGGAGAACACCTTCAGTAATTTCTATTGGATCACTCAAATAATTGCTGCATTTTACCTGCATGGTTGCATTGTTATATTAATGTGCGAGAATTCTAAGGAATTGCACACATTCCCATTGAGAAAAGTTTGCACCAAAGTTTAGAATGCGAGACTGAATCGAAAATCTACAAATATATAGTAAGTGGTACGTGCACGTTTCAATAAATTAATTTGTGAGAGGGAGCTTAAAACAAAAATATTGTCGAAGCAGCCTCTTCCTGCCGGAAACCTGATTGTGATTCAGGAAGAACATCAGTTTCTTGACACCAAATCGATAATCTATTGTATAAAATGCTGGTGAATATCTTAAGTAGGCTGTGGTTAATTTCAGCCCGTTATTGTGCATGGCAGGGGTTGCTGCAAGAGATTGCTAATTTCACAAAATATTGCAAAAAAAATTAATTAACAAATATGCAGTGCATCCAAGCATTTAATTTGCTTTCTGTTCCTGCAAATTCCAACTGTTCCAGTGCCAACATTTTTATTTTGGTTTTTACCTCAACAAGGGTGCCACAGTAGCGAACAAGAGTGAAAAAAGCTTGAGAACCACTGCACTAGCTGTATCCTCATGACTTGAGCTATGGCCTGCTTTATCTCTTGTCCAATTCAATCCAAAATAAAAATTGAAGCAATTTAAGGTTGTGGGGATGGGATTGTTTTAAGAATTATATGCGAACTTCAAAATGAAAAAACAAAACAATTTTTTTAATTTTACATATATTTAAAAAAAAAATCTTTTGAAAACCAGTAGTTTCTAATTCTGTTTCCATTCATGTAATGCAATATTGAGTGAAATAAGAGCTGTATCGCTGAGGTTTTTAGAAGCTGGTGACATAATTGTGCCTCTTCTCTATACATGAAAAGTGGACAAATACTCTAAATCAGAAATGCTGTCATTTGTATTGACACAAACTATAAAGTAAGTGCTAAAGGATTAGTTTAAGGTATGAATTTTTACATCTATTTTCAATATTGTGGGAAGTCATCAATATAATTTAATTTCCAGGCTTCCTAACTGCACTCATTATTTTTTTTTATTAGTTAAACTACCATATCAAAAACATTTATGTCACTTGATATTAATCCTGATCTTGAGATCAATTCTGTAAATTTGTATTACATTCTATCTAGATCTACACTAACATAAGAATTTTTCATATATGAAACAATTAAAAATATTAAATTATACTTTAAATCTACCTTTTTTTTTTAATCCATAAATTCCCTTATTCAAATATTAAATACAAATTTAGGAACAAGCATTGATTGCCACATTTTTATTATTACATTTATCTAATGTTTAAGATTTAAAAAAAAAAAAGATGTAATAGCCATAAAATAAATTAAAATAAAATGAATAATCATTAAAGTCATACATACACATGACTAATTATGACAGAATCATTTACAGATCTTTCTGATATAATCAATTTGTTATATCAAATAGAAAATATACAACTTGATTTAATTGATATTCTTTACTAAAAATGAATTAATAGTTACACATTTTACAGTATTTGAAATCCAAAAACTTAGTGTCTACTCAAAGGCCAAATAGGAGAAACATTGATAGAAAAAGTGGAAGAGAATTTTATTAAAAAACCGGGACTAGTTATTCTAGAAGGCATTGGTTTAATATCAAATGGGAATTACTTGATTGTGTTCAGCTACATTGAACAAGATCCTATAATTTTAAGTGCATACAAATTTTTACCCATCATAAATTTGTTACATCACAATTACCTTTTTTGATGTAAAAAGATCATTCTCTAACTATATAAATATTTTAAATGACAGATATTTAGGATTTGCTGCATGACTAAATTGTTATCAATTTTAGTGCCGAACATATTGCTGACTAATCATTTCTGTTTTATTTATTTTGTTTATCTTGTCGGTTAGTTTTTAAATACTACTTTCATGTTTTAAATATTGTCTCATAGAAATTCTTTTTTATTTATATATATATAGTCACATATTTTCAGTTCCTTATTTTTTATGGTTTGTTTTAATTATTTTTCTATTAATTTGTGTTTGATTTATTTATTGTTTTATATTGTCAATTAGCTCCTTTTCAATTCTTGTTGCTTTTATTTTTCGTTGCTAATTTAAGCTTTTATTATTTTAGTTTAGAAAGCTTCTATGTTTTTAACTGTTTAGTTCATTTGCTTTTTTAATTATTTAAATATTTTGTTCATGAAAAAAAGAAAAACAAATTTGAAATGATTTTCGTTTAATTTTTAATGTCTCCTATTTATTTATTCATTCAGAAACTTTTGTATATATGTATATATTATTATATTTTATATGTTTTACTCCATATTTTACCGGTTTTTATTGCTTATTAAGGTTTTTTTTTACTGCATAAAAATCAGGGCCTTGGCTATTACCAATGCTTTATAGCAGTGGTTCGCAACTGTGACCATACCTAGATTGCTAGATGGTCTGGTAAAACATATTTTTGTCTTGATTAATAATTATAATTAATATATTAATTATCTTTCTTGAGATTCGAGCATCGGCCGGAATGTTTTAACAGGTATATGCACTATAAAAGTGATCAAAATTCACTTTTAAGAGACCTAATTTAGAAAATATTTTCTCGGGAGGGGGGAGTAGTCCACAGACTTCTTTGGGCTCTACTGTAGACTTTGTTTTGTTTCTTCTCTCATCTCAGATCTTAGACTTTATTAGCGGAGCTGGGTAGATGGTGTCTATAGATGCACAAAATGAATACTTTACTAGATTCAGAAAAATGAGTTTATCAGAATTTAGTTGTTCCATTTCTGTTGATTTACTCAAAATCCAATAAATATTTTTATTTTTACAATTGTATTTATTTTATAAAGCTAGGCGGTTCAGTGATAGGAATAATTACCACTGGCAAAGAATGTGTTTTTATATCTACATACCTGTACCTTAACATTATCTATGTTCTGATTTATAGGTAATTTCACAATTTTGTCAACAATGAAACATAAATCTGGTACTGGCACAGGCAAAAAACATTAAACCTCTTGGATTGGTTTATTTTTTATTACTTGATTAAGCCAAAGCGGGGCCTGAAGCTAATGGTTGCCTGGAGGGCCAAGGTTTTTTATAATAAAACACTTCATTTATTTTAATTTTTTAATTAGTGAAAATATATTAAATAAAATTTGCAAAAGTGCAGAAAAAGTACAGACTTATTCAATATTTCATTGTTCATCTCTTGAACAAAGTAACTATCATTAAAAATCTAATTTTTTGAAATTTATTTAGAAAAACATTTCTAAAAAGCAAGGCATTGATAGACAAAAGTTAGTTATGCTAATTGGCCATTCTCGTTCTGCTTTTCATCGCTTTTAGATTTCAATCCAGTGCTTAGAACCTTTTGCATTGATGTTCTTTTCATCTTCATCCTGGGCCTGACTAATCACATAGCAGAAGCAGAAATTCTACAGACCTCAGGCATAGAGAAGAAACTTTTTAGCTTGTAAAATTTCCTTACTAACATAGCCCTCTTTAACTGATATTTAAATTTTTAAATTAATAAGTAAAGTTTTAAATAGTTATTCCCTAGAAATGTTATAAAACAAAACAAATTATTTATGAGTTGGTTTTTAAAGAACACTTAATTTGATTATATGCAGTAAAACAATGTAATGTTTTACTGCATATAATCAAATTCGTCATCAATGTTGGGAAAATCCTAAAAAAGTGAGTAATTGATTATTTCAGGTTGCTCTCAATGAAAAAGTTGCTGAAACATCCCACAGACTACCCTGCCCTAATATCTAATGTAAATTTCATTGGTAATGTAAGTTTCAATTAACGAAGCCATACTATGATGTATGGCTTCGTTAATGAGCCAGGCTGTTCACACTAAACATTTGATAAGACTCAGCAGTCCTCAAAATATTTAGTTATCACTAAATTTGGACTGAAATTTATCCTTATGTCCTTGGCATTTTTCATCATCTGAACCGAAGAGAGCTGCTGGAGACATCCCAAGTGTAGCGGGTGGAGGGAATAAATATAGATTAAAAACCGTAATCTAGGGCTTATGAAATGGATATAAAGTATGCCTCTCACCCTTCCAATGACCTTTGATATAATATAGAAGTCTATTATTTTCGGGGAAAATAAGACGAAACTAAGTAATCCTGTTATTAAGTAACTCGAATAACTTAATAGTTATTGAGGTGCACCAACACCGAAATGTTACCGATTGAAGCCGGTCAATGTTATAAACACTGTTATTTCCAACAAAAATAATATTTTAGCAGTTAATAATAGTCAATTGCGAAATATCATGAATTAATTTAATAAATTGTTGAGGTAATTTTCATTTTGAAATCATGTCATCTATAAACTTATTGTTTTAAATTGTTTCATAACCACATTATTCAAATTATTGTCTTTAATAAATTAATATAATCAACTTCCTAAAAAGAAAATCCATGAACTAACATTTTCAACGAATCATTAAAAAATAAGTCAAGTTTTACTAACATTTTTGTTAGTAATATTCTGCTATTGACCGATTGAAATTGTAGAGAGGAAAATGTTGTTATTAGCAATGTTATAACAAGTGTTAATGCATCTATGCAATGCAGTTTGAAACGCCACATAAACTTTTACATTATATTTTTTATATCTCTCCTAAATCTCAAAATAACCTATGAATCGGTAACGTACAAAATTATTGTTTAGTCTCATTTCTTGTAAATATTTTCAAGGAGCAGGGGGTAAAAACAACAATAAGTTTTGCTTCTATAAGTTTTTGCTTTTACACTTTTTTTTCCCATACTCTGCGATTTTAAGTCCAAAATTACGTTTTCATACATTTTTACTTTCAATAACCATATATATGTAATTCATAGTAAGGGAAGTATTGCAATTGTAAATAATTTATTTAATTTAATTTAATAAAAATTAATCTAATATTGTAAATAATTTCAAATTCTAGTTTTCGACGGAAATAAACGTTTTAAGGTCCCCTGAGTCCAACTAACCAAGTGGTTTGTGTTTGCTCAGCCTAGCTACAAAATCAAAATTTTTACAAAACTGAAATTACATATTTAATGTAGCTATTTACCAGGGACGTGACAGTAACTGTTTCGATAAAAATCGACTGACCGGAAGTGCCTCTTTATAGAGTCGATTTTTCACTTCTTCTTTTAAAAAACAGCTCAAACAATTTCGATTAAACTTGGCATATCTATATATAATTAGGTATCATTATCAAATACTATATATCAACTAGGTTTTTTTCTCATTAACGTAGTCTGGCAGGACTTAAATGCGGATTTATAAAAAAATCTTCCCCCAAATAACTTTTAATTTTGTTAATTCGAAAAAAAAAAAAAATCTTACATTCTTATTATTATTTAAAAATTTATGAGTGTAAACTACTTAAAGAGGTAGGAGGAGAAATATTTGTTCCAGGTTGACAACACGTTTCCGGAAATATGTTTGTTATTTTTTTTTTTCCTGTTTATAATTTATCCTTTGATGAAGTATTTTAAATAAATTTCAAGTAAAAAAATAAGTAATAGTCGATTAAAAAAAAATTTGTATTAGTCTTGGGACTGACAGGCAGAAGTGAAACATCTGGAAAGGAAATAATTATTATTATTAGTATTACAATTTTATTAAATTAAATATTATTAATTTTACGAAAATACAATAAAACTTTTATTTATTTTATTTTCTTATTTAATTTTTTTTTTATTTGCGTGACAGACCAAGGAAGTCGAAGGATCGCGCGGGGAAATACGTCATGGGTTGCTTGACGTGGTTTTCATAGCTATAACAATAATAAACCAAAGGTTTAGATTTTTCCTTTGGCAAACATTATATTGAATTTTCCACTTGATATTATTGGAATTAGCTGCAAATAATCTTGAAATGTCAAATCAAGAATACTTTTTGAATTATTGCTCATTACTAAGGGAATGAATCATTGAATTGTAAATAATATACATTGTAGCACTTCCGTTTCATCTCGCGCGTTCCCTCGCGACAGGAAATAAATTTACTTCTGGATAATTTGTCTTCTTGTGTTATAGATCGCCGGTAAAGAAGTTACATTTCAATAAATTGTATTCTAAAAAACATGAAATTCTTTTCACTTAATTATTGTATTTTAAAATAAATTAAAATATTTTTGATTTGTTCTGTACCCTCAAAAGAAATTAATTGAAATTTTTTTTCGTCATCAACGCTATACAAAGTTAATATAGATTAGTAAGGTTATGATAACCCATACTACAGAGAGAATGTTAAAGAACATGTATATTTTATGGTGTTCCCCATTGATTGGAACAGATCTGGATGAATTGAATTTGTTTTGTTGAATTGTAATTTATATGTGAAGCATTTCACTTTTTTTATTTTTTTTTCATGAAGGCAAAGAGATGTCTGTAACAGGGGCAGTTTGGTATAAGAAAGGGCCTCTATTGAATGTTTCCATAACAATAGCAACCGTCCAATGAAAGAAGAACCTTTTCAGACTATTCGCCTCCGTTTTGTAACACAGTGCTAGATGTGTTGAGTAAAGGGGTCGGGGCTTTTTGATACTGGTAATTATTTAACGGAATCCTGGACGTTTACGTCTTCAAGGTAAATTATCTAATCCTTTTGCTCGCGGTGTCCCGATTAAAAAAATATTAAGGCCGATTTGCTCGTAACAAGCGTGAGTTCCTTTTGAGGTTTACAATTATGCAACTGTTCATTTGTATGAATTATCCATAACAATATTTTTACCGTATTTCAAATATTTGACAAAAAAGTACAAACTTAAATTTAAAATAAAAAATATTACATTATATTTTACTAATTTATCAATTTATTTTTTATGTAGTCATTTATTCACGATTTATTTTACCATTTATTGATTATTGCATTGTAAAACTTATAATTTAGAACAGTTATTCTTGATAATTTAACATAATAAGTCTAATTTAGCCTTCCCAAATACCTAATCGCTTATAAATATTTATCTTAACAGAAGGAGTATAATGGAGAGGGTAAGCTGACAGGAAAGGTGAAGCCAAAAAGGCGGGCCTAAGATTGACTATCTGGGCATACGGAGTTGAGGTTTGGGGCTTCACTAAACTTTCGAATTACTGTCGTATCCAATCCAAACTCATACTACATGCTTCATACGTTGCCTCAAACAAAATCATCCATAAAGACTTTAATGTACCTTATGTAACTGATCTAGCCCGAACTAGAAATCGATCCTTCTATTATAAATTCCCTAACCACTCAAACCCATTAGTTTCGAACCTTGCTTCCTCTTTCATTCCTGGCGTTTGAAAAGAAGATACCTCGAGACCTTATGTTGTTTAACCTAAAAATGTATAATGACCTAAAAATGTTTTTAGAGTGCTATCAATGGGTAGTTTCTCTACATGCCTGTATCATACCATTATGACCTTACTTCAAATTTACTTGTTTTATTTTATGTACAGTTGTAAATGTCAGTAAATAAATAAAAAAAAAAAAAGATTGACTAGGAGTGTTGCCAAGGTGTTGGGGAAGAGTACGAGTCAATCAATGGCTTCCTTCTGTTTTAGTTTAGATTACAATGGCTGACAATCCTATAAACTGTAAACCTAAAGGTGGATCCACATGTTGGCCGCTCGCCACGGATCGGAGGCTCGTTCAAATGCTCGGCAAACTAAGAGCGGGCCATCCACATGTCAGTGTTATTCAGAGAGGCAAACATGGCGGACGTAATAGTGGTTTCAGCCATTGCACTTGGATTGTATTATTTTTATTACAAAAAAAGAAAATGAAAGGAAATTAAATATAAATAAATAAGATTAAATATAAAACTTATTATAAAAAGTACCAACAAACACCTTTAACCTCCTAACAGCTCTCAGTTGTAACTAGACAAAGAACAATGGTGTAGATGCTACACGAGCGCTCTCACGAACCCCTTTGATCTGTGTCCAAAAACCGACTCTCGACGGCTCGGCAACGAGCCTAGGCCAACCAAGCCGAGCCACCTATCCACATGCTCGCGTATGTCTGAGTTCGCCATGGCTCGGCCAACATGTAGACCCATGGGCGTGGTATTGTTGGCTTCACTTTGGTTTTGATGATGAGTTGGGTTATACCACCTCTCTATTGTTTTTAGTACACCACATAACATAGAGGTAAAACAATTTAATTAATGCATACTGCATTTTCTAAAAAAATAATTATATAGTGAATTGAAACTATAACTTGAAGGCCTTGGTCTGAAGATTGTTAGATTGTATTATATTTTATACACTTTGTAGTTTTTATTAATTGTAAATAATATTTATTTAATCAAAGCATGACAGATGGATATTTTAAGACAAAGTCGTACATTAAAATATAATTATGTGCAATGTAGAATGTAATGAAGAGCTGGTGCAACATCACTGAAATGTCAAGCAATATCGTTATTCTCAATTAATTTTTATTGTCAAGTAATTCAGTAGAATAATTATAAAACCTTTCAGAATGTACATGCGGGTGGCTTGTTAACCCGTTAACGATGTAAAACAATAATAAAATAATTGTGAAATATTACAAGTACATATTTACTCAATTCTGACAATTTAATACTATATTTAAAAATAATTCAATTAAATAAAAGAAATAAATAATATTTTAGTATTCTTTATTCACAAATAAGAAATTAAACATAAATTAACTACTAAGTGCATATGTATTTCACCATTTCTATCATTTTATTTATATTTTTTTTATTTACTTCTCAGAAAATTACATGTTCTGTAAAAGGTCCCTTTTTCTGCATATTTTCATTGGGTACAAAATAAACTATATTTCAAGGTAATGATTCGAAGTTTGAAGGGGTGATGTGATTTAAGTGCAAAAACAATAATTTTCGATAAATTAATAATAAACTCATTTTGACAAAAAACATGGATATTCCTTAATTTTTCATGTACGTGTTAAAGATAAGAGTTAACGTGTTACTCAATTTTTTTTAGAAAATATAAAAACTATTTTTTGATTCTAGCTACATATCTTGAAACGTATAACTATAACTTTTTATGAATAAAATATTTCTTTTCTTGTTCGTTCTGAAAGGTTCATTGTTGAAACAAATAAAATGAAGATGGTTCAGGTGTGGCTGAAAATAACTCAAATAGTCTAAAAACTATTGATCATAAGCTAACGTTTTGCCCAACCCTAACACGGTACACACAACTAAAAATATGTTACAGAGTAAGGTAATAAGAGAGTATGGAATAAAAGTAAACTAAGGTGTGGCTAAAAATATGTAAAAATTATATAAACATGAGTAAAGTGAATTAAAGAAAATAAAAATAAGATGTACAGCGATATTTTTTTAGCACTACCTTAGTTTAATTCTATTTCGTTTTATATCTTATATCTTTTGTATCATAGAGAACTACAAAATGGAGTAAAACCTTGGATCATGATGAATAGTTTTTCTACAATTTGAGATATTATTGATCGTACCCGGACCTTTTATTAAATACACATGCTCAATCAGTAATTTTCCATAAAATAAAAATTCACCAAGTAATCGGACAAATCTTCTTTTTGCCAACTTGCGCACTTGTTTTGGCCCCTTCCACACGCTAATAATTTTAACCGACCGGTTTGCTCCTGTATCTTATAAACTATGTAGTCCGTTAGATTCCAGAATGAATAGAAAGCCCCAGATTGCTATGTGTTTTAGTACCGTCGTAATAATCGTCGTAGGAGGTGCATCCTACTAACATAAAAATATGTATAAAATACGCCTTCAACTTAAGCCTAGGCACACCTTCACTTTTGATTGGATTGTGGTGGACTGTATATAATTGATTGTAATTGTTCCGTTTAAACGGAAGACTTGAACCAAACTACAATCGCGAGCCTTTACCAGAGGCAGCCCTTAATTTTTCTTCATCTCTAATCTGATAGAAACGATGAGTGAGTAGTAAACTCTGAACTACCTCCCGGAACAGAGGAGGAAGGAGGAAATCTAGGAATAAAGAGAGGATAACCAAACCATGGATTAAGTTCACTACTATCAATATAATTCGCACCATAATTATTACCATCATAAAACCTGTTATTCAAAATTAATTAACATACCTAATCATAAATGTTTTATTTATCACTATTTTATACAGTCCATTGCATCCCAACCAGCAATTCAAAAGCGAAGGAGTGCCTGGCATTGAGTTGAAGGCGCACTTTATACAGCAATGATGAAATGAAACATGATTAACTAAAAGAACATTAATTGTATAAGTTACAGGTGGTGTAGAGGGTGGCCGAAACTAAACATTTATTATTAGTAAGAGTTAATTAATTTTGAATTATTTAATGGAATGGATTTAATGTGATATAATATATGATGATGATGTGAATTATATCGATAGGTGTGGACTTACTCCATGCTTCAGTTATTCTTTCTTTCCTCCAGAATGTCTCTACTCACTCATTTTTCACTAAATAAGAGTGAAAAAAAAGGACTGGTTGCAGAAAAAATAAAATAGCTCTTTCACGCATCAGTTTATCCTTCTCCCTAAAGAGAGGGGTAGAGGAGGTAAGTTTAGTTTTAGGCCACATAAGACGCTTGTATTGCTTCATTATAGGGGATCACTCATTCAGACTTTCGGTTCCAAAAACAAAATATGTGAAACGGGAGTTCTCAGATCTCAGTTTCAACAATAAGGGCAGATGAAAACAAGTTTTTCAACTACTTTAGAATGTCTACGGTATCTTTCCATGAACCCCACAATCTTTTAATTGATTGATGATGATATTAAATAAAGTAAATTAAATCAGTTTTTCAACATTTCTCTAACTGTAATTGAACATAAAGCCTAACATAAATAAAAATCAAACATGTTTATGGTATATGTTAATACTAAGTTAAGAATAAATATTAAACTCACCAAATCAATTTTTCACTTCTCATTCCAAGATTTAGTAAGGCTCAATTTGGCACTTCCTCCAAGGCCTTCGTTACATTTCTGCCTTTTTATATTTCTTGGAATTTATCCTATAAGATATTATAGTACCGGTCTAAGCGGGATGATCCAGATAGCTTTAAGTAATTGTGAAAAACTACAAAATCAAAAACTTGAAGAGACAAATGATTGGCAAAATCTTGTTACTAAGGTTGTCTTCATTTCACATTCGTTGTCATTTCATTTCTCATTTAGAGATACGAAAAAAAGCCTAATGCTTTGAAAATCGAGAACCACAAAAATATTCTTTATTCCATAGTCAATGCTAAAAAAAAAGTTATTGAGGAATATTAAAAATAAAAACTTAAAAACTGATTGAATTATGCTCAAAGTATTGAATTATGGTCAGAGATAATTGCCTGTTAGAAAAAACTCTGATGTGGTATAACAACAACAATTGAAGTTAATTGTAACCATGGAAACACGTGCATCTTATTTTCTTCAAATTATCCTTGCCATGGAGCTTTTTTTTTCTTCGTTCCCCAACTTTATCTTACCTTATTAAGGTACTACGTTTTCTGAAAAGCGGAAGGATTCTAAATCCGCACAGTGTCATGGGATGTGGATGGAACTAGGGAAAAATGCAGCTGGTGCAAAAATGAGTTTAACAATTGACCAAACAGCCATCTCAGGGGAACCCAAACATAACTTTCACCTTAGAATGACCCTTATACAATTCTAAGAAGTAAACTTTTCAGCCATTTTTAAAATTCACAGTTGCTAGTAGTATCTGTCGAGTAAAGTGAGATGGAGTATCTGAGCCTCTTAGAGGGAAAGCGACCTAAGAGGGAGACACAATAGCTCCTCTCCTATTTAAGTAACGCCAAGGCAGTCTTGGGGCTTCGGGCGTATAGGGGCATCATCTGGATTAAAATTAAATACATAAACAACAATCAAACAATATAAATTATTGAAAATTCCTCCCTCCCCACCAAAAAATAAATAAATAAATTAGCTCGATATTATATTAAATAGGAATATTTATCAAAGATAAACAAAAACGTAGAGGTAATAAGGTTAACAAATTATTTAATAATTTCTGTTCTCCTGTTTCATGGTGTTAGTAATTCATACAAACTATTACGTACGACCACTCTTATTTTTTCTCATTTCTGTTCAGCATCCTCTTCACCTCATTCATACACAGAGCTGTATCACTCTGTTGTCTCACTCTGTATGATATCAATTCAGATGTTATATATACTGTTTGTTTTACTTATATAATAGTTTTAAGTCTATATGCTCAGTCCCATGGCCGACCCAGAGCAACATATTTGTTCAAATAGATCTTGATTTTATTTTCATGTATATTTCTCTATATTAGGAAAAATTATTTTACTCTATTCAGGTTGAATTATTTCAATAATTTTTTTATCAGACAAGAAAAGAGTTGTTGGAAATTTCGAAATATTTCTGCTTTGCTTAAATTGTTACACATTTGACAAAAAAAAAAGTTTTAGTTTTATTTTGAAATACATGTGTTCCAATAGTATATCGTAGACTTTTAGGTTCCTTTCTCTATTGTGGTTCCTATATAGATTTTCCCATAACTAGCAGGGCTATCAAAAAATACACAGAACATGTCAAATACAAAATAAATTTTAAAAAATTCTCTTGTCAAATTTGTCACTATTCAAGCAATTAATAGATTTGCAGTTAGTAATATATGGAGATGAGTATAAATCTTCGTCCATTAGTTTACATTCTCTAACAGCTCTACTGTTTGCTGCCATATTTTCTTTATTTTTTGCATGTATATCTCTGTGCATTATGATTATAAGTAATCAAGTATGTATGAATCATTTTGTTTTTGATGATTATTGCCCCCGACACCTCTCGATCATACTTGTCGCCGATTAAATTTTGTTATCAGATGCAAGTTTTCTACCATTATTTTCTATCCATTTACAGATAGCATTGAGATTTTAGATCTTTGTGAAATTTTGTGGAGTAAATCAGCTGCGTGTGCATTCAAGTTTTGACAGTTTTAAGCTTTCTCACTTATCGCATCTCTATTTCGATGTAGCTTCGAGGTACTCTTTTGAATTATTGCTTATCACAAAGAGGATGTAATACTCAACATTTCATTCACTTACAGCATGCAAAAACGATTTTTAGTTTCAAGATATTCTATTTCAAACGGTCAAAAACTCGTTATCTTTTCATTTCTGGGGATTTTATCTTCTATATTTTCAAGTTTTCGCCTCTCTATCTCGGTGTAACGGCAAGATTCAATTTTGTATTGCAACTTATTACAATTACGTTGATGAAATACATTTTCCTCAATTACAGTATACAGCAACAATTTGAATTTTTTAAGATATTTTAACTTAAATGCATAAGAAGCCTCCCACCACCTTCGTTTCATCTCCCATATAATTTTTTATTTTCTTCAGTTGTAGAACGCCGGTAAAGAATTTCCTCCTCAAAAATCAAGTGGTCAAGCGTGGAGAAACAGTGGAGAGCTTGGGGTTAGTAAAATACATAGAGATTCAGATAAAGATACATCCAGCTTCATAAAAATAGTTGAGTGAAGTTGAGAACATCTGCAACCAACTAAGAATGCTATCTACCAAAATTTACTTAACTTTCCATAAAGCATTTTCTTTTAACAACACGTTCTTTGTAAAAAAAGTACTATGTTTACCCAAATTAACGTTATCTAAAGCGTAAAGTTATATATCAGGATAAATCAGATAAAGATAGAATTTTATCTTTGAATATCTTGAATCGGTATCACGATAGCTGATCCAACGGCTTTCCTCTATCAGTTGGTATAGTACGTCTAAAATGAGTTTACCTATAGGGGGAGCTCGCGCACCCCCTCTATCTCCGCCTTCCATCTTCACCATAACAAACCACTCCTACTGGGAACAAAGTCGACAAAAAATGTTAATTTTATTAACAATTATATGTTGTTAATTTTTATTAACAAACGTTGTTCTCATTTGTTTTTATTATTAAAATTTTCCTTCACTTTTATTTATTTATTTTAATTTAATTATGGGAACGTTTGCTATAGCGTAACCTTCCCCCTCCTGTACCAAGAGGAAAACTTATCTTAGCTGTACTAAACTAGTCACAATAGATTGTTGATCACATAGACAATTCATTGTAGGTTTTCAACAAACACATTCATTAATTGGAGTACTTAATAATAAACCGATAATGATAAGTAATTAATAGAAATTAAAAAAATAAATAATTGACCACATATGTAGGTTATCGTTTATGAAGTAATTGAAGACATGAGTGGCATTTATTTCGACTTTGAAACTTGTTTAATATGTCTAATTTTTAAATTGTGGTAGTTTTCATAAGTTAAAAATTGAGTTTACCAGCAAAAAAAAATAAAATAACATAACGCATCCCACCAACATAATAATGAGCAAATCCTAAAACTAATAGGAAACAATTGAAATTCTTAAAAAATTATCTCAAGAAAAGAATTATATTTTTGAAATGTGGATGAAAAATTTACTGTTTGAAGAAGTCGTATCACGCCGAGCTGAAGTGGCTCTATCCATCCTCCCATGGCGAGTATTTCATAGCCTCCTTTTCCAAGTAATTAGTACTCAACGCTCCTCCTATATCCTAGAAAACCTACAATTCAAATTCTCTGTCCAATCCCGTACTACCAGGTTCCTTTATCTGACATCTACCCTCTACCTCACCGAACTGCTGCATTTGATAAATCATTTTTTACCCGAGCTGCATATCGCTGGGACTCCATTCCCCCTAACATACGTCATGTACCAACCCTTTCCTCGTTTAAAACTATTATATTTAATTACCTTTTACTAAATCAATCTAATCCGATATTGTAATAGCACAAATATAACTATCTTTTTGTTTTGATTTTATATGTATTTAGTCATATTTAGTTAGTTTTTAATTTCTGTTTTTATATGTATATCTAAAGTTATTTATATAAGATTTTAGTTTATGCTATAATTAAGTGTGGCCACACTGTTTTTGGCCAATATATGTATTATATAATGAAAATTACCTTATAATTCTTCTAAAGGGTCCTAGTTCAAGAATAATAAACTATTTTTCATTTTTCAAGTGAGAAATTGTGTAATTGTTGAAATGTTCATAATGTATATGACCAATTTTAAACGCCACATAGTTTTAAAGACTTCAAGATGTTTCTTCTTTGTGGAAATTTTTACTATTGAATTGCTACAGAGGGCGAGATGATTTGGGCCTGCTGCCTTATCCAGGTCACTTCCGTAATCTTGCTGGCTTAGAACTGCCCCGTCATAGCGCTCATTTTCCCTCAGTGCTGCAATATCATTGAACCCTTCCTGGGTATAGCCGTTAAGCTCCCCAGACCTTTTTAAGTTAAGATTGAGCAGTGAACGCATGATATAAATATCAATATTCCTCTGATGGGTCTGTCTCTGTGATTTTGATAATAAACAAACAAATGTTCTTAGCCTCTTCTATTTGGTTAGCATAACATATCTTATTTGATTTTGAACTATATATTATATGCCACTCGGTATTCATGAATAACGATATCATTTCATATACCATTCATCATACATCATGAGTATTTGTAATCAGTTATTATGAATAATTTCGTTATTAAAACTACTCGGTATTGATAAGTAACAAAGACAGGTTGGTCCATGTACGACATGTCACAATCTCACAAGAGGAGATCATAACACACACAAAAAAAAGGCCATAATAAACTATTATTTATCCCCTTAGCCTCTTCTATTTGGTTAGCATAACATATCTTATTTGATTTTGCTCAATATTTATATATTATTACACTTACTTTTATATATTATTACACTTACTTGATCCTACTCCGCCAGACCCGCCCCGCTAAGACCCCCGGGGAGTGACGGTCCTATATCACTTTTGAAATATTAGCTTAAAACGGGAAGTGGAAATTTTAGATAGTTAAATCGAGCAATATTTAATAAGCGCCTAAAATTGAAAAATAGTTAAAAAAAGAATTGAAAGATAAATGTATTTGCAATCATTCATTATGTATTCATATTGCATATAATATGCATTCATGTTGTATTTATTCATTCTTTGAGTATTCAAACTGCTGCGGTGATTCATGAGTAACGAATTCATCAGTCTTTGTAATCATTAATTATGATAATGAATATTTTCTGTATTTGTATTTTTTATAAACTATTGCGAATGCTTCATTTTTTACAAGTTCAAAGGGGTCTCCTAAATTTCCTATAAATATATCTAAATTTGAGGAGTTTCTACGGAAATTTTAATTAATTGGCTCAGAGAACGACAACTCTGTTTTTGATCCCCTTAACTAAAATTTTACAAATGTGTAATTCAAAGACGAGTGGATATTTCCTAAATCAATAGACAAGCTGTGCCAAATTTACAAAATAAAATCTGATATGATATGGTCAAAAATTGTGCTGAATTGACATGGAATGAAGTCCTTTGGTTGAAATTAATGTTGGAAAGCAGACTTTAATAACTTTATTCAACGACAAAAAAAGTATGCTATATTGGCTTCGCCCTTTGATGGGTGCTTAAGTTACCTAATAAATAAAAAAATAAAATATTCGGATTATTACATAATTCCTTTATAACTCCCAAACAGTGCTTCCAAGAAAAAAAAAATCCTATTTCAAGATTAATGAACATGACAACTTTATTTTAACATATTTGTTAAATTATATTATAATTACCATCTTTGATGGATTACACCCATATGTATCTTATGGCCAGAGATATATGATTAAAAACCCTTTGTGCAATACATCCTCTTTTGCAACTCACAGTCAGATTTTCTTCCACTCACTCATCTGCACAAATTCTAACATACTCAATAGATGAACTATGATCTTGGAAATTTGCACACTTATAACTTAGTCTGAGGCCAACGAAAAAATTACGAAATATAAAATTTTTGATATCTGAACAAAATCAAACATAGATCAAGACAATTGCTGAGCTTTAACATTTTGAGACTCTTCCAAAAAAATCATCATTTTGTGATATTGAATTTATTGAAATGTATTATTTAATAAATTCAATGTCACAACTTTTATATTAATTTCCATTTTGCTTTATTTTTTATTTCGCAACTAGTTTGAAATGTTCCGATCTTATTTACAGAATAGCTGCATTATTTAATTTTTCTTCCCTATAATACTCCTTTAAAATTTATTTTTCCTCTGGTCTTTTACTTGACGTATTTAATATGAACTCTTAAAACAAACAAAAATTATAATATTTCTACATTCAGAATTGCTAAGACATTTCTTTGACTCCTCTATAGATCTCTGGTGTGGTTTTCATGGTGTCCTCGTTTTCTTTTAAAACTATTGAAGAGTAGTCGAATTATTGAAGTTCGATAGTACCAACACAAATGACATTTTTCCAAATTTGCTTTTCTATTTTGATACATTAAAATCAGTATCCTCTTCTCTGAAAGGATAGCCACAAGTTTCTAATGGCTCCAGCAGGACAGATCCTTTCAACAGTAAGCACGAAGCTGATGACAGTAATTTACTAGTAGCGCTTATTGTAAGGGAAATAAATCTCAAATCACTGTTATTCGAGCTGTTTTATATTTATACTATTTCTCCAGAAGGAAGGTCCCCTCCATTATAGTAACTTTTTATCATTTTTACATTTAGAAATATCAGTTAAATTATCTTTTGTTTTTTATATTTTTAGACTGAAGTTTAGATTTATTTTTAGAAGTTTCCATAGATGGGTTGATGCTGAAAAAATGAGAAAAATTCTGCACAGAAATAAAATATTGAAATATGATCAGCGGTGTTAAACTTTTCTACCCCATACATACTTTCTTATTATCCGTTCCATTTTTACTGATAGATCATTAATAGTAAACCACGATGATTCCTATTCACCTCTCTTCTCTCAGTTCGCAAGTATTCCTCAGGATAGTATCCCTCGGTCCTATCCTCAACAAAGTCTATACAGCTGACATCCCAACCAATCCTAACACTATCCTCACCACGTATGTCTATGACACATCAGTTAATAATAACCCTTTAATTGTATCCCAAACCCTCCAATCCCATACCACAACCTTAGGAGAATGGTGCCGAAATTAGAGGGTTAAAATTAATCCCATCAAATCACCTTTTCCCTTCATCGTAAACCTCACCAACTGCCCTAGATCCTTTAATAATGTTACTCTTACTCCTATCGATGCACTACGTCTGGACAAACGACTAACTTGGAATCCTCACACAAGATTGATTCCAACTATTACAGCACTTACTAGGCAAAAGGTCTAATCTTAAAACTACTCTACATGACTATAATTAGGCTTATCTGGAATTTCGGAGTTGACCTTTGTAGCTCCACCTTCGAATTCCTTTCGTATTCAATTCTTACAATCCAAAATCGTAAAATCCTCAAATGCACTGTCACAAATAAAATCGCCCATGAAGACCTTAATGTTCCATATGTAACCCAGTCCGAAAAAGATATTTAGTTTCTAACCGTGCTTTCTCTTCCATTCCTGACAATCCTCCGAGGCGCCTGAAAAGAAGATGTTCTCGAGACCTTCTTGCGTTGAAATGTTATTAAAGTGCTACCAATGGGTAAGTACTAATTTTATAAATGGATGTTTCTCAAACAACGGGTAATTTTTCATGGCCTACTTGAAATAAAATGGTTTTTAAGGATCACTATACATTCATGTTTGTTATAATACAATCTTGGGGAACTTTCTTCCTGCTAGACATGATGGATTAATTGTATAGCTATTCTTGTACTTGCTCTAAGCACTATAATTCACATAGTCAAGCCAATTCCATAACATTTTTATATTCAAATTGATCTCAATTTTTTTTTCAAACAACATTATATTATACAAAACTAATAGTGGAATTCCTTAACTTTTAAAGGTAACGGATATTTGTTTATAGACTAACTGTACCACTGTTAAAACCACTTCATGTTCTATGTCCATAAGCTCATAACTAAGTTTGTTTTTTTTCGTACCCTTCATTAAAATAGAATTAGTACATCGTACATATAGAGTACTCGAAATTTATTACATATAATTTTACTGAGTCTTCTCCGTAAAATAAGATATCATTTTTTAAATATTTTCTTAAAACGGGAAAGTCCCCTCTTTACGGTACCTTAATCGAGCAATATTTAAAAAGCGCTTGAAATTGGAAAACTGCGTGAGACCCGCCACTCCCACCTCCGTGGTAGAGTTACTTATCTAAAGTACGAAACAGACAATTACAGCGAGAAGGTTGGACGATGTACGGCTTGTCACAATCACACAAGAGGAGATCATAACACAAAAAGAAGGCCATCCTTCCCCGCCGGACCTACCTCATTAAAATCCCCGGGGAGCTACGGTCCTATATAACTTTTGAAATATTTGCTTAAAATGGGCAGAGGAGACTTTAAGTTTAGTCGGGCAATATTTAAAAATTGCCTGAAATTGAAAAACAGCGTGATAACTATGTTATATCTTAAGATATGACTGAATCATAATCTCCATAACTATGATAGTGAAAGATCTTTTATGAAATTCGCACAATGAAGTACGTCGGGAGGAGGGAAAGAGGAATTCATGATTGTTGTGACACCCTACATATTCTCAGACGGCTATTTGGAATTCATACTCTCTGAACATTGAAATTATTTCGAATTGAATGAACCAAAAAAGACTTTATAATGTTCCCGGTGTTAATCAGCACTCCCCCAATTGTACCGATACGATTTCGAAAGACAAGGAACTGCAGAAAAGCAGCAGTAAGCTAAATGGTTACAGCCGTAGTTATAGTTTTCTTTACGTAATTAGAGGCGCGGGTTGACAAGATGGCCATTACGAACGGACTTACAATGGTTTATGTAAAGGTGGGGTGGTGGGAGGGTGGCTAATACCTCTGGGATTGTGCCGCGGGTTCCCAATCTGCTCTTGCCTCTTCTCCTAGCCTCGTCTCTCGGACAAGTAGAGTGTCTCTGGCAAGTCACAGGTGAGCCTTAGCATGTTCAATATGCGTATGTTATTAATCTTATATGTATTACAAATATCACCCATTATTAAAACTAGCTAAGATAAAAAATATAAAAATAAATTAGACTGATGAGTGTAAAACCATTTAAAAAAAAAAACAAACAACAACAACACAATAAACACATAGGTTTTTTTTTTTTTTTTTAAGATGATCTTTGAAATTTATAGTTAAAGTAATATACCGAAAAAGGAAATTAAATTAGAGTGATACGTGAAGCCATAAATTTATTTATTTATTTTTTTAATCTAATTTTATTCTTCATTTTTTAATCTAATTTTATTCATTTTATGTGTAAAATTATTCTGTTTATACTTTCTTTTTAATTTTTTTTTATTTTTCTATACTTACTGTGGTTGTTATCTTGTTTTGTTTTTAGCCCTGAAGAAGGCTAGAAACTCTAGCCGAAACGTTGGCACATTAAAATAAGTTAATCGTACTTATTTTTGTTTTTCATTGACCACACCCTCAACCATCTTCTCCTCATTCATCATCCACGGTCAACTATCTCTCATAATTAACTAATTTAATTCTATTCAATCTATTGTATCTATCCTTGAAGGCGTTATTAAATTATGGCCTCTATATCGATTTGAAGAACTATCTTTAGGGGGTTTCTTTATTAAAAAACTAATCTTTGAAAACTAAACTTGAAGGAATATATTATAAGAGAAAATTAAGTTTAAAAATTTAGGTCATAAATAAGGAATACATTTCCTTTTTTTTAGTTCATGGCAATCTATTTTAAATAATTAAAAAAGTAAGAGTAATGGTTAAACGATTTTTTAAAATTTTATTTATTTACTGAAATAAACAACTTTACACAAAAATACAATAAGTAGATTTGAGGAAGGTCTCGAACACTTGATAGTCAATGAGGAACACGACATTCACAAAAGATCTGAGAAAACTATGGTTGAAGGAATATATTGAATATGAATATATATACTAGTTTGTAATCATCTGTTTTCAATGTGTCATCAATCTATTTCATCTATCCTTGAAGGCGTTTAGATAAATTATAGCCTCTATATCTCTTACACTAGAAGATTCAAAGAACAACCTTTAGGGGTTTTCTCCACTAAACGTTTTCATCCCATAATATTCAATACCGTCATATTTAATAGATATATGGCAAATTGTTAGAAACTGATTTCATTTATTTTGGAATAATATAAAATTTTTCGAATCTTTTTTTTGATGCAATACTCTGATGAAAATTTTATTTTCACTTATAATACCTCATAAAATTGATATTTGTTTGTTTATACCACCTTGCATAGTTTTTCAATTTTTTTAATAAACTGTTTAATTTACATACAATTACTTTAAATATAATTTACATATACCAGGAGAAGATGGTTGAAATGTAACAAAAATAAGTTGAACTTATTTGTGTTTGACCCCAACCATCTTATCCTCGTATAAGTCATCCACGGTCTACTTTCTCTCATCATTATAATTTACATACTATTTAAGCACACTATAAAAAAAAAAAAAGCTTAATTATTTTTCCCGGTAAACTGTAATTAACTGTTAAAACGAGACTACCTTCAAACTTGATCACTATTAGAATCGTGGTGTGCTACATGTCAATCAGTACCAACAAATTAGCTAGCCCACGTACAATCTGCCTAGGAGAACATATCTACGATTGAGGGTGGCAAGTTCGATTCTTTTTAAAAATAATGTTTGAAAATATAATGATCATTTTTAAGTTAATCCTAAAATATATTTTACTGATTTTTAATGAATTAGAAACTACAGTTACGTGACAACCGTTTTCAATCCTTACTGAGGCTCTTCAATAATTACCGAAACTAAAGAAAATCGAAACGTCTCAATGATTTAAGGAAATTAAAATTTTTCTTCAATGATAAAAAATAAAGACAGGAACACCCGTTTTCTTGTTTTATCAAAAAATATTTACTTCCTCCCTAAAAGTCCATGGACACTTATTTATTAGCCATTCTTGCTTTGTTATTGTACTAATATTTTTCTTTTTTATATATTGACTTAAAATAAAGTTCTAACAACTGAGTACCAAGTAGTAGTCCATAATAAAACAAAATATCCCAAAATAGAATGAATCCTGATTCTTTTCTTGAGAGTAAGAGGTGAATCGAATCATTGATTTAATTCCTGACTCATATCTGCATCTCTACCTTCCCACCTCTGACGCTAACTGCCATAAACCACCATTATGGTTTAGCAGTCTATTCTTTGAGTGGTTTTTAATTGTTATTTAGGTTAAACTTACCAGGTTCGAACAGAATATCCAAATCGTGCAAGTGTAAAACTAAATTAAGAGCTACTTTCATGACTAAATTAGCATCTCAAGAACTAGACTAGCTATTATTACATTGGAAAACATTGTGTCTTTTTATTGCTCTTATTTTAGAACAATAAAGAAATCTATTCCTTTTCGAAGAGTATGTCCAATGTTATTCGCTATTTAAATTTCAGCAAGATCAATAACCCCCTCTAACTTCATTATCACAAATTTTATACATTAATATGTAGATATCATTTTGTACCCATACATTTTCTATTTTCAGATACACACATTCTTTGACAGTTATACTTCTTATATTTGTAATCTTTAATCAAACCTTCTTTTAAAAACCTTGTAAAAATGTTTCCCATATCAATTTATAGATAATATACTATTTTCTTTGTATTTATTGATTACATCCACTTTAAGCTCCCTCCCTCTTCTCTTGGATACATGGTAAAAAATTTGGTACATAAACCGTATGTGGTACGTCCGTCATGGACCCAACTTCTTAATTTCTCATTTTATTTTTTTTTAATAAGTTTGATAAATGAGGGAATATAATAAAGGAAGACAAGTTCAATAAATTATACGATAATTATTTTTAAAACTTTATATTTTAAATGCAAAAGTATATTACCATTTTTTTTACTTATTTTTATTTATTGCTATTTACAACTGTACATTATAATACATATATTAAACTTATAATTAACAAATACTTTTTTAAAAATAAGATTTTTTATTTACGCTTTTGCAGTATTTCAATGCCCTTAGCAGAAGAATAATGAACTTAGACATTTGCTGTTACTTTAACGTCAGTTTAAAATACCTGGAGAGGAAGTTTCACCTCGATCTCTTCCTTTGCTGAGTCGTTAGAGATGATCATTCGACTGCATCGTCTCAGACATTTTTTCATTGTTCCTTATCCATTTCTTCCTCCACTTCGTTCTGATAGGTTTGTGCCAAACCCCGTATTGACTCAGTTCTTTTGGAAGCCTCTTTCAAATCTCAGGATTTTTCAGTCTTTTTGGATTATGAATAAATTCATTTTTATAGAGTATGTTGCTTTTTTTAATCGGAGTGTTTTGAATATATAATTAATGAATATAGCAAAATCAATAAAATTCACAAAGATTCATATGGCCACTGTTTTTTCGATGAATGATTTGCTTTATTTTTTTAACTAAATTTAGGGCTAATGTTGTGAATATAATAAGAGCTAATAAAGTTTTTTTGAAGAACAAAACATCGTTATATAATTATTGTTATGTTGTAATAATATTTATTATGCTTCATGCAATAAAAATAGGTGGATGATACATGTCCTCCAATGTTTGATAAAGAAATAATTTCTTTAACAGTTTCACATAAAAAAAATTAAAGCACGGAATCGGATCGATGTCATATCATAAAATATCAACCATGTCATATGTATATTTACATGCAACCATATAATATCTTTTTTTACTTGCTTATCGTTGGATTATGGCAACACTGAACCAAATAACGTTGTGATTTAGTGTTATTTTCTTTTAGAACAATTTGTATTCACAATAATTAACTTATTTCACTGAAAAGTATATATCGCTATTTCGCTGGAAAGTATATATCACTGGAAAGCATACATCGCTAGTGTCAATGCCGGAGGTGGATTCAGAGGTGCGCAAGAAGTATTAAAGCGCCCACCCTCAGGGATTTTAATATTTGGAATCATTTTGTAATATTCCTTCCTTTTTTTATCTTAATGAAAACAATATTTTTTTCACAATGAAATTAGTAGTTATTTTTATTTTATTTTTTTTTTTTTATATGCTTCATTGATAATAGGTGAATTTCCGACTTCGCTGTTCTTTGCTGCAAAATACTAGGAAGTTAAATCAAATATAAAGATTTTTTCGTGCAATCTGTTAAGAAAATCATTGAATTAACCTCTGGTTTGTACATTCTATTTAAAAAAAAATCAAGCAGATGAAAATTGATTTTTTTTAAAATTGGGATTTAATAATGAAATAGTTTCACATGTTGGTCGACGATTCACCGGTTATAGGAGGTCTAGGCCTTGAAATTATAGCAATTTTATACGATTATTATGTTTGAAAATACGTCTGCGAAGTACATTGGTCAGTATAGCTTCCTCACTAATATCATATTTTCTTTATTAATTATATTTCCTAGAAACTATCTATTTTCTGTAGATTTCTGTGGGATGCATAATTACCTGAATTTTAAGATAATTACTAGACGTTTAAAGAAAAATCAAAGGAACGACTTGTTTTGGAAATAGTAGGTGATAGAATTTGATTAAATTGACATAGGCTCATCAATCCGATATCTAACAATTTAATTTTTAATCAGATAAACAAAAGGTGTCACGCTCGGACACATCTGGCTACAGACCAGCATAGGCACCAGAACAAGTTTGTTCTTGTCGTCTATGACCTAAAGTATGAGCGAAAATTTTTGATTTTTTTTTCACTCCCTGCATGGGATCAAACCTCCTATAGTGAGGAAGTAACATTACAAACGCCGTTGGAGACATTAATAAAATAAAGACCGGGTCGCTAAACGGTGACAGCAAGTCAAAACAGTATTCTTCGCCCCTAAAGTAAGTCTTGAAGGAAATCCTAGATTTGCTTTGACTGTCAAATCCTGTTGCATCAAATAATTGATATTTGTGATATAATCTGATGGCCTATAGTTTGAACAATCGGCAACATTGGTGAATAATTTTTTATTTTAAAGAGTTTTAAGTATGCTCAGACTTTTTTTGACCCGAGTATATAAGTTTTTTTATTATTCAATTTATTATCTTATTGAAGAGAGTCTTTAAACGGTTTATCACTTCGATTCGGACCTAAATTTATAGTATTCAATGTAATTATTTGCGGTTCACCATAGAGGAGAGGTACGAGAGAGTGGAAGAGAGAGAATAGCGTGAATAGGGTTGAGAAAAAAAAGAGGAGAAAGAATGAATGAAGAAATTGTAATGTAACTTTGTGTGAGAAGAAGAAGGTAAAAAAAAAATTGTTAAAAAAGATAATATTTGACATATATTGTATTTAAGATATATTTAATTAAACTTTGAAAAAAGAAAAAAGTAGACAAAAATTGTTTATTGTATCTATAATTAACATCCGTTAGTGTTTAAATTCAACGGATTTATGGTTAACATATGTTTGTGTTTATATTCAACGGGTTTATCATTAAGATATGTTAGTGTTTATATTCAACTGGTTTATGATTAACATATGTTAATATTTATATTGACGTGTTTATCATTAACATATGTTAATATTTATATTGACGGGCTTATGTACCCGATGTATTTGGGCAGCATTGCCCAATAAACAATTTCTCTCTCTCTATCATGCTTCCAAACTAAAGACCTATCAATTAGCAATATCACCTACTACAACTACTACTATCATACTTATTGCTTTTTTTTTTTTTTTAATAATTTATTTATTGATATTTACAACTGTATACACATATATACAACAAGTAAATTTGCTGTAGGTGACATAGTAACATGATAAAAACATGTGGAGAATCTACCCACTGATAGAACTCCAATAACATTTCTAGAGAAGAAGATCTCGAGGCCATCTTCTTTTCAGACGCCTAGGCGGATCATTAGGTAATGAAGGAGAAGCCAGGTTAGAAACAAGTGGATTTGGGTGGTTGAGAAGTTTATTATGGAAGGAACGGTATCTGATTTTGGCCAAATCGGCAACATATGGAATATTGAGGTCCTGATGGATGACTTGATTTGTGACAAAGTAAGGAGTATTAAGGATTTTACAAAGGATTGGATTCTGGAGGAATTTGATCGTTTAGTGGAGCCCCAAAGCTCAACTCCGTATGTCCAGATAGGCCTTATAATAGTTATCCTGATAGTAGATCAGTCTTTTGTAATGGATTGGCAATTTAGACCGTTTGTCTAGTAAATGTTGCAATAGTCGGAATCTACGAGCAGTTTCTTGTCTTTTTAGTCTTGTATGAGGATTCCATGTCAGTCATTTGTCGAGATGTAGTCCTAAGTAACGGATCTGTTCGACAGGAATAAGTGGGGTATTATTAAAGGATATTGTAGTTTACGTCGAAGGGTAAATGTGATTTGGTGGGA
>NW_027113517.1:322357-347862 GCF_000696795.3 Halyomorpha halys
GTCTAGTAAATGTTGCAATAGTCGGAATCTACGAGCAGTTTCTTGTCTTTTTAGTCTTGTATGAGGATTCCATGTCAGTCGTTTGTCGAGATGTATACTTATTGCTAAAATCAGTTTTTAATTAAAATCAGTTTTTTTACCTTCTTTTTGGAAAAGATGCCTTTGTGAAATAACAGAAATTTTATTAATGATGTAATAGTTCCTTTATTTGTACTCATACTAATTATTATTTTTAATGTATATACCTGACGTGGTGGCCCGATCGTTTTAACACACTTGTCAGCGCACATTTTTCCCCTTTCCCTTCCCAGGGTGTTGTGTGTCTTATTATATTTATTCTTAAATGGATGTAACTACGTGAAAGCGATAATAGTTATGCGGAATACTGCTCGATGAAGTTAACCAATCCCCTTCATTCCATAATAGTAATTGTAATTTAATAGAAATGTTGTAACAGTCACAAGAGCGCTAAATTGCAATTTTCTTGCATCAGTTCTTTGTCATGCTTCATGGCCTACTTCTTAGATAAGTGAATTTTAGTAAAATGTCGTAGTGAGTAGTTTTATCCTTCTCATCAAGCAGTATTATTACCTTAATGAACCACATTAATTGCAAATTACATATTCATCAGAATGGTATTAAGTTTTATTTTACTGAATGATTCCTGTTAAGAAAATATAGTACTTTCCACAGACGGTAATTCTAACAATTATTAATGTCTATTTTACTGCAGAATTAATTTTATATTAATTTATACACTTTTATATTAATTATATATTAATTTTAATTTATACACTAATTAATGAAGATTATTCATAGCATCTATAAATACATGTTACTTAATACAGGATTGATAAATATGAAAGTAATGCAGCAAATAATAAACTATAAAAATAAATCGCTGTTGTTTCGACATTTTATTTTTTATTTCATCTCGTTGGTTTAGAAAATATAAGCAATAACATAGTGCGGCTGGATAGCTTCATCTGAGTAAGGATTCGATTAAGTGAACTAAAAAGAAACCCCTTAGGACTTACTTCCTTCCCTAGTTATACATTGTTGGGTTTATGCTTAACCGCTTATAAGACTAAACAAAACTAGTGCGGTCGCGCTTAATACGACTTTCACTTACCACACAATATAAGTCCCAAGTTTTGTGTAGATTCGTGCTTACGTTATCGCTATTTTTGTTTTTTAAACAAAATCTAAAGACCAAGGAAGGAGAAAAGTATTAACAAAAAAATTTATTTTTCTGTTGCCGCAGAAATTCGCTCATAAGAGTTTCTCAAGTTGAGGATAGCGAATAAGTTTTGTTCCTACCAAGAACACAATTGTTTAATAAAAGATAACACAGTGGTAATGCTTAATGTTTAAGAACAAAAGAAGGCTTTGAAATCTACTTCAACTCATTAATTAAAATTGTAAAATTAAAACAACGACTTCAAAACTTCATAAGAAAGTGACCATTTTCTTAAAAACAATGAAGAATCAGGATAAGATGGATTTATTACAAAACTGAATGACAATTGATTAACAAAAGATTAATTACTAAAGCCGCTGAAGATTTCTAAAAATGTTGAGAAATTACCAGTCGTCAAATTAGTCGTATTAGGACATCCCCTTAATAAAAAGGGTTATTATTTCCTGTGACCTACATGATTTGCAGTCAACTTCTACTCAACAGGTTAGAATCACAAATCGATCACAAAATAACTTAGCAGAGTTTATAGGAACTAAACATGACGGTCTGATGATGAAGTATTTGATCTTCCTAGGTGACTTAAGGCGGAAAGTGAATAATCAGCGTTTGCTAAAAAAAAAATAAATAAATAAATAAAATAAAGGCTTAAAAATCTCTTTCTATGAGAACGAAATGATGACTAGCCCCAGAGAACAACCAAAAACAATAGAAACAGAGTGTGAGAAAATCAAGATTGTAAATTAACTTAAATATCATGGAGAGATCATAAACATTAATGGTAGAGAAAGTAAAACTAAATAAACTAAATTTCATAATAAAAAAGATTCACAATGATAAAAATCACTCTACGGGTCTCTAGGTCAAGCATTATGCTCCTTAACCAAACTAATTGTCATTTACGATGTACGTTTCCAATCTAACAAAGCATCTAAAAATGAAAAGAGGATGTTTGCTAAGAGACCACCGATTCAAAATCACAAAACAAAGGTATCAATTAAAATTCCATCAAGAAATTTATGAAAGAGTACAAAATCTGGATACTGCAATTACAAAAACGAGATTAAAATTTTATGCACACATGATACGAATGAGTCTCGAATGGAAAGAAATTTTGAAAATTCGTAGAATATGAAATGCTTGAAAGATTACCCAGTATAACTCAAAGGGGAACTTGAGAACGTTAAATTATGAACAGAGATTGTTTAAAGACGGTAATGTTCAGACAGGGGATAGAAAAAATAAAGGTTCTTGTATTGTATTTTTGAGATAAAATACAAACTGGCAAATAATGGATTAAAAAAAAGGAAGCCTCTTGGCTTTAAAAAAAAAAAAAATGAAAGATATATTTAAAAGAAAGGAAGAAATAGCATAGGAGATAAAGGAGAAGTGATAAGTAATATTTGGGTGGTCTCTGTGATGACCAGTTGAGTCATTGAAGATTCATTCAATAATTTTTCTTTTTTTTTTCAACTGTCATTATTTTTCGTAATGACTATTCAAAAGGACAGAACAAAGTAATTTTGTTAGGTTTTCAGTTAGGCAAAAATAATTATATTAATCCGAATGATAAGAATTCGTAAAAAGCTGCAATTATAAAAATATATATACACATTGATACAAAAGATGAATTAAAAATCTCCTTTAATGTTGGTTAAAAAATACAAATTACAATAATCAGGAAAGTTTAGATTCAACACAATTTTTTTCCAAATCCTTTGCCCTGGTCCCATCGTCTTAAAACTCAGCGTGTAATCGATCTTTATCCTGAAGCAAAGGATGAACGCAAGCTGTCACAGCGCCTAGTGACATAGATTGTGAAAGGTCTTTTGAAAGCGCTAATAGAGCTTGCCTGTGTATTGTGTCTTTGGCGCCTCAAAGAAAGGCCATATTTTTTACACAAGTCTTACAACATTATTGCTAACGAAAATTCATTTCTTACAACACTGGCATGTGTCTAGATGATCGCCCCAACGAGCATAGGCTTCAGAAAAGGAGACTCAGTAATTTCTTATTGAAGAGTTTGTTTCAGTTTATGCTTACTACCTAGTATTTAGTACCTAGTATATATACACTCCGAAATAGTGAATGAGGTATAGTCATTTCTTTAAGAAAATTTGTACAGTATGAAAGCACAGTTAAATTTTTAATGTAATTTTCAAGTTCAACTTTTGAATGACTTCTCCTAGTCCAGCTCAGTAAGCATTGGCCCCGCAAACTTAATGATTACCTTCCTGATATCATCGTATACGAAGCTGAACTTTAGCAGGCGAATGAACTTAATCAAGATCGTATTTTTTATCAAAGGTCTGTTCATAAGGCCTTGATTTCAAAAAGGAGAGCAAATGAAATAATCAATTTACAGAGATACAACTGTTGGCAACTTGTAGAATTATCAACCAACCGGTTACCACCGGACTAGACCACAAGAAGAATGATCTGCAAAAATATCTAAAGAACGGATTGGCTTTCGGACGTATAGGTCATATTTTGTTGATCATGCCTGCAAAATCGAGGTAGTTGTGATTCACATAGAAGTGCACAAAGGCTATGAGTTTTCTATGTAGGCTGAGCGAATCCTTACAGAATGTTCGGAATCACGAAAAAAACCATCATGAGTTTATATAATAGTGGTTGGTATACGATTCAAAAGTGAGATGACAGAATTTCTCATCATTAAAGGTCTCAAGCGAGGGTTAACTGAAGATTATTCCTATCTTGAAATTTTTTTAATATGTGGAGAAAGAAATGGATTTGTTGATGGAAAGTCTATAACAGTAATTGATGATTCCAGATGCTAGAACTATATGGTAAGGAAGTTCTTGGAGATACAACATGGAGTCTGAAGGTGAGCTAGAAAAAACAGAGTACATGGCGTTTCTTGGAAATATAAGTCTTGGACAGTTGGGAAATTATAAGAACCCAAGGATTTAAACATCATGGCAGGTTGCATACAGAAGATGGAAGATGATTGGAGCCTTGAATTCGAAATGAACATAAAAAAACTAAAGAAAAGCATTTTTTTCCCTTTTTGGAAAGTGTAAGCCTATATTCATCTGAAACGCGGGTGATTGCAGAAAAAAGAAGAAAAACATTATTAACAATAGAGATCGACTTCTGGAGACGATTAACAGGCTCCATATGTTTCAAATAATTCGATATGCAATGTGTACAACAAGAAGAAAATATCTCATTTGCTTGCAAACACTTAAAGAGAGTGTCAGTGGAACGGTGACCAAAAATAATCTATCACACATCACCCGACAGTAAGACGAAAAAGAAGATAACCCAAAAAGAGATGGTTCAAGAATGTGGAGAAGTTTATGGATCCCAGAGATATTTGTTGAGGAGACTAAAAAGGAAGATCGGAAAAGATGGAAGGACCTTTTTTAGGACTGAAAAACAACTTACAACTAATGTTTTACCAAATCTTGAAAATAAATTACTCCTCTTAAGCACCCTCCTTTCGCAGCTCAGCTCTAGTGTATACAGTGCCAATGTCAATGGTCTAGTATCAACAATCGAATTCTTAGGAAAACAATTTTTGTCTCTTTTGTAATTCTATATATGAACTAACTTTGGATTATAAAACAGTCGTACTGTATTATTAAAATCAAACTGGTTCTATTCCTAACAAATCCCAATGAATAGTTATTGCAACAACATTAATAGCTTTAGGCTTAAAAGAAATCGTAAATTATTTAATTATTTATTGCAGAGAGGTGATTACAGAACACTCGGAAACCAGAATTTCATTTTGCATGTCATAGTGATTGGCAGAACGCCGTCTAGGGCCAGTATTACAAAATGGGTATGAAGAAACATTGAGCACAGTGAGGTAGTTTTTAACTTGAGCTTGAAGGAGTTCCTTTCAAGTACCAAAATATAAAACGTATTCAAACTTAACATGTAAATGGTTCAAGTGCCATTGCGATTAAGTTTACCTAAATGTCAATTTTGACACATTTTTGTTTAATTTAAATTTTTTAACAATTTTGAAGAGAGTACAGTTATTAATTAATACTGCAGTGTAACTTCTATATAACGGAACCTGTATATTACCAGCAGGTTCCGTTATCATTTTATCAGTTACATGAAGGAAGTTAAATATTACAAGTGGACCGCTATATAGGGGCCATTAAGTCGTACTTTATTAAAATAATGCCAACTTCTCTGTTCTTTGAGAACAAGAAATATAAATTTTGAATTAATTTTTTTTTGTTTGAAGTCAAATGAGGGAAAAATTAATGTTCAAACAACTAAATTAATTTTTTACATTATCTTCGTTTAATTAAATATTTTCCATTATGTATGATCTGGTAGTGAAAGTCTACTTTTTAAGATGGTAGGCATTAAAAAGTACGTTGTCACTCCATTGCCATTGTTATTGTACCATACAATTGTCTTTTTCTTTTTTTTTATCTATGACAAATATATAAATAAAATAATTAATCAAATTTAATTTTAATTAAAAATATATGTATTATGTTAAACCTAACTTCGAATGTAATAAACAATTATTTTCCCCTTGTTCACACTATTATACAATAGTTTGATTTACTTTTAACAATTGACAATGGTGGGGAATAGCCTCGTGCAAAAGACATCCCTAACTTTTACAATGTCATAATTATTATAAAATCAATAAATAATAAAGATAAATTATTGAATAAATAAATAAACAAAAATTATAACAGTTGTGTAATTGAAAAATGAAAGAAAGAAAATAGAACAGATAAAACAAATAATATTTATAGAATTAATAACTGACTTACATAATGAAAACATAATGGACCTCTAAGAGTAAAGATTTTTAAATGTTTAGACTGATCTTTCACTTAGCAAAGTATTGCTCTAAATCATTAAGGTAAAATTAATACATTTAGCACTGAGCAATGGTCCTTTGGCAGGAACCAAATGATATTAAACCAACCATTTGGCGTTCCTTGCAATAAAAAATATCAAATATTTCATTAATGTGACATAATGTTAACCTACAGCATGTTTTAAGTATGATAAGAAATTAAAAAGGAACATATATCAGAAGACAATGTATAAAATCAAATATGAGTTCAAACGAAAAATTTAAAATTTAACTGTTTTCAATTTTAGGATTTTAATTAAACATTATACACATACATAAATGCAACTTTCGATGAAATAAGTACATACATTAAGTACTGGGCAATGTTCACCTCCTAGGGGTCAAATTAGTTTCAAATATTTGTCAATACATACATACATAACAATGAGTATTGTTTTAAATAAATTTTTGAGTTATTTTATTATTATTGCCATGATGATGTTCATAAAAAGAATTATGATTTCATTTTATTAAAAAGGATAAACTAAAACATAAGGCGTAAATCTGAGCATGGACGTATCCTAACTTTTCAGGATATCACCTCTTTAGCAATTTATCGAATTCGTATGTTTTATTAATTTAATAGCTGCATTTTTTATAGAATAAAGTATTATAAACATAAATCTAGGACTATGAAACATAAAAAACGCCAAAAATAAAAAATAAATATAAAATGTGGAAATTATAAATTTGTTTTGATCCCAAGTGATGACTGATTACTCCGGGCGTTAATCGTTAACCTCCCTCTCTCTTTTCTCAGTTTCCTAAACATTATAAAATTTAACAAATTCAAAATTGAAATAACTATCAATTTTAAATCTACACCATAATTAAATAGTAAGGTTTCATAGGAACGCTAGTTGTTTGTAAATTGTTTATATAATGAATCACGAACCTTATTCCAAAAAAAGCATAAATAGTTAGAAGGTTTTATCATGAATTAGTATCGGCGAAATGGTTGTTGATACAGATATTTAAACAACTCTTGATAAAACATAATTATAGTTAGTATTATACTCAATGTTACTACATAATTATACTCAATATTATTAAACGAGTTTTCAATCTATTTTTAATGTTATTGGTCTTGAATCACATATTTTTAAGCGTATTGTTATAGTTAGTTTTTGTCCTAATTTTTCATAACTCAAATTCTCAGTAGTCTCATTTCCTCAAAAAATGGCGCCCTGGACAAATACCAAGTTGGCCCCTTTGTAAATCAGGACCTGCGTGGAGGTGATGGTATATTCAACGATTGTTGAGAAATATCTCCTTAAGATGATTGATATGACAAAGATTGAAATGCAAATTAACCTTCTGAGCTCGTAAAAAGCTCCATTCGAAAAATATTGACCCAAAAAGATTTAAATTGATTTTTAATTCTTATCTCAGTGGTCCCTGACCGGAGTTGTTCGAAATAGTCTTAGTATTAATAAATCAAGTTTTTAAGCAATCCAAATATCTTGATAAAAATAATTAATATTCCCAGAGCCATATTACAAAATATACTTTGTTATCTTCACTTTATTTTTATCAAATGTTAATGCAGGTGTTCCGCCATTTTTCTACTTCAACCAAAAAGACTCCGCTACCGAAAAAAGGTTGAGAACCACTGACTTAAGTCATAACAAAAAAAGTTCTGTTGAGGTAATTTTTATAACAAACGAAAATTGCTCTACCATTATCGAAATAAATCGGTTTGAGACGGGACTAAAAGTAACAGAATAACGGAAAGAGGAACGGTCGTTACGCGATCGTTTGCGTTACATCAGAACGGAAGGCCAAGGCCACGAACTGACACACATACAGCCATTTCGTTTTTGTGAATGAACTTTACCGAAATTCAAAGTGGTATTCATTAAAAATCGATCCACCAGTTTTTCATTTTAAAATAATGAGAATCGTGATGACTATAATTTTCCGGAGTGCATTCTGTTCTTTAATGCTATGTACAAAAACTGCATATTTAAAACTTGCAGAATGGTGGCACTATTTACTTATGATTAGCCAACGATTTATGTTGATAAAATTTGCTATGTTTTATGTTAAGTTGTTTGTCTTATGTTTTTTTTTTTTTAAATATGAATAATAAATAAATCAAAATTATTAGCTCGTGGATATCTGATTATATCATATAAAATATCCATTTTATATTTTATTTAAATAAATAATGAGTTTATTGAATAATATATGATAGGAGTGTACGAGAATATTTTTCTTAATCCTAAAATTATAGTTAATTTTGCATTTTATGCTCAATATCTTGGGAACTATCTACACCTTGATCAATGTGCATTTTAAAGTTGAAGATATTCATTGATATATGAGCCATTGTAGAGCCATACATAGCATGAAAGCTCTTATTCCCAGGAAGAAAATCATATAAATTACTTTTGGGTCTGTCGCCACCAGTTGCTTATTTTTTTATTTGTCTACTTTTTATATCTAATCCTACGAATAGGCAATATAATGTATTTATTATTGCCTTTTAAAAAAAATTATTTGGATGAATACCGTAGTTCCTGTTCTTTTTTTCTACTGTCACTTTATAAACTGTCCCAAAGCTATTTATCAAGGTTATCAAAAAGTAACCACAGTCTGCGGTACGGTCTATAGACTACGTTAAATTCAATTTTTTTTTTTTTGTCAGAATCAATAAATATCTCACTCCTATTGGAATAAGAGTTTCATGATAAGTCCCAAAATAATTTCACAAATTGGTGATTTATAGTTTTTCGAAAAAAAAAAAAAAATTATTGTTTTTAGACAAACTATATCTCTTGAAGTAAAGAGCTCTAAATAGCTCAAATATCAACAAAGTTCCTCTACTTTAAAATTCCCATTATCATGCTGTAGATAGTTTTTAAGATAAAGGAATGAAAAATTAACTAACATTGTAGGTTTGAAATAAAATTCTCGTACGCTCCTGTAATTTACTATTTAATAAACTCAGATTCACTATTCAAGCAAAGTAGCTATATATGAAACATTGAATATTTTTAACGATAAGATTTTAGTGAATTTTCGTGCCATTTTGGTGTCTATAGTCTACTAAAAAGTTTTTTTTTATTAAGCAGGAACTATTGGCACAGGATGCACGATTTGGTGCAAAGACTTTGGGAACAGAAAATATAAATAAAACACTAAAGATAATTGTATCAGACTAATGACCGAATGGTCGTAGTAGCAGAGGTGTCACCTTAGCAACCTCATGTCTGCTGGTTCTATTCCGCTCTAAGCGGGTTCACTTTTATTTTTATTTTTTGTGGTCCAACAAAATGAAAATCCGATCCTCCTACCCTGGTTAGAATAGGTAGGTTTAGGTTATCGTTACCCATATAATAACTCCCCGATATATCAGAAATGACCAAGCAAGAATTAATCCAACACTATCTGTCAAATCTGAAACATCAAGCGTGGAGGATTTGATCACCGTTGAAATAATTCTGAATTTTGATTTTCAAACTCACCGCCTTCTTCTTTCTTGGCTAACGTAATTCGGAATCGAGACGTGACGCTTCGAATTACATGCCTAAGAAAAACGAATTGTTGAGTTCTCCAATTGTCTTGTAACATAATTTGTAATTCCTCACAGCTGTTATAGGGATATATTTGTATTTGAGCTTTTTTAAAACCTCTTGTAACAAATGAACAAGACCTCTGAATTCATAACAAGAGGTAGCGAGCCGAGATTGAACTCCAGGGCCGTTGCATCAGAACTGTCATGGTTCTTACATAAGGGGCCACGACTGTTTGCCTGTTAGATAACTCTTCAGACGAGGCATATGACTATTATGCCAAAGGTTGCAACACGATTCAATACGCTCGATGCTATGGTTTAATGGCCTTTTTAACATCCACGTAGTAAAAACCAGAAAAAGATAATTTCAAATCAGGCGGTGGCATAGATGAAAATATTTGTGCTTTTACAATGCTAACCTGATTTAATAAATTTACAATAATAAGGTCCATGTATTGTCTACGACATGGCAGTATTCTTTGATGATTAAATAGAAATAAGGCTTAAATAAGCTAATAAAAAATTGCTGCATATCTATCTATTGTTCTGTAGCTGTAAAAATATATCTTTATATTTGTTGAAAATCAATGACCTATATCATCATTGAATAATCTATTATTTATAAGATTTCACTCCATCAGATCGAACTTAGCTATGAACGTTAGTAAAATACTTTACCACAAGAGCGTATATTTTTATAATATTGGGTCGTTTCATATGAAATGCCAGTTTTCACAGGAAAGGTTATTTAAGGGATAATTTAATTAATTAACAACTTTATGAAATAAAAACATTTTAATTAAATATATTTACACTCATTGTCTATATATTTTACCCAACGTGTTATCAACTTTTCCATCACAGAACTGAAAAATTCAGGTTTTTTTGAAGAAATGTAGTCAGAAAATGAGTTCTTGAACTAAGAATTATTTTCTAAATTTTACCTTTAAGGAAGTTGTCTAAATTTCTGAACAGATGGGAATCTTTTGGAGAATAAGATGAGTGGGAAAGAACTTAACATAGCTCGTTTAGTTCTTTCACTGTCATTCGTGAAACATGAGGTCTGCTGGCGTTGTGTATGAGTGCATACCCATCCGCTCAATCAATGCAGGTTGTTTTTTTGACATGGTTTTGATGCATTATGTCGATAACACTGCAGTACGGTGTGGATGATTTAATCTCTGTGTACAAAGGATAAAATGAATGATTGATTTGAATTTCTGAAATAATATAAACAAAACTTAACAAAAAAAAAAAGATAGTGGGGTGGTCCAGTGGATAATGCACTCACCTTACTAAGGGAAGAAAGGGAACTTCTCAACCTTTACTACACGGTAAACACATATGGTTCTTCTGCTGACATTAACAGAAATGTGAAGCAAAGACATGAAATATTTGATAATTTATCTTTTAGTAAAACATTGAACAGTGAAAGAGAACAAGACTGTAGCCCGGAATGGCCTACTCATTCCCTACTTATCGTGATTCTTGTATTTTCTTCAGTGAACTGGCTACCGAAAATAACTACAGCATTTTGACCGGATGTCGATGTCGTGTACGCACATATATATTTTTTCTTAATAAAAGAAAAACAATCGCTTTTTACCTATAAAACAACCAATTCTATGCCGCAATAACTGTTGGATTTTGAATTTAAAATTTTGCATATATCATTAAAATTAATTTTAAAATTTAAAATAATGAATTTAAGACGACATATTCAAGAATACTAAGTTGAACAGAGGCTCATATTTTCAGTTTCCATTCCACTTTCTCTAAAACTGTCAATATTTCAATTATATTCATTCAATCATATTCAATATTTCTTTTCATCCATTTTGGTGTAGGTAATTACAAATATTTTGTGCTAAACTACAGTAAACAAGTTATTTAGGCATAACAATGGAATTGACATACCATACTGTTTTTGTTGTTGTAATTTTTCAGATTTTTGAGGGTCTTTATCTCTGTAGTTGTTCAGAATTTTCAAATATATTTCATGTAAAAGTTGCAGCAAATTTAGTACTCTTTAAAATTTTTAATAATTTTGTACCCTCAAAAATGTATTAGGAAACAAGTTACCAAGTAAAAGTGTTATTTTTCAAGATGGCTAATTCAACATTAATCTTATCTTATACATGCTACCAATGTTACCATCAAGCTGGAAACAACTTCTTAAGACTACCCAAAATAATTTGAAGATCAGTTTTGATAAATTTTGTATTAATAAAAATTTTTGTTACTTGATTATCTTTAAATTTTCTTAAATTAAATTCTTAGATTTCAAAACATGTTTTTTAAAAGTTATTTTGCCACATATATATTTACTAGAAGAGATGACAAGACCAGAGAGTTGTTACTTAAGTAAATTCTTCAGCTGTATTTATTTGTGTAAACAGTTTTCTCCGAATTGTCAACCCTTTAGGAGGATTTTTTTTATCTACTATTTTATTTTGATTTGTCTCCTCTGATTTTGTTAACTGAATTTTGATATTGAATTTCCAGTTTCATTTACTTGTATAAACTATCTGTCCTACGAGAGCTTTTTTTTTTATCCACAGCCAAATTTCTTTTGAATTGTCTACTTGGATTAATTTTGTTGACTTTTCTCTTTTAAAAAGTTATCCAAGAAATTAGTTTCTTCCAAAAATATTTTCATACTTTTTCAGTTTGTTGTTCTAAACACTTGAGAATATTCCTTAAATTTAGAATGTTTTGATCTGTTAGATACACCATAATAGATGATATCTGTAGAAATAATGTATTTTTATCTAGTATTATACTTTATTGTTTGATGAGGGTATTTCAACTTAATTTATAATTAGAGCTATAGCTGCTAATTCTTTTTTTTAATTTTATATATTTTGATTTTCTATTTTATAACAGACAGAAGCAGTAAGATGTGCCCTAGTTACAATGGTCCCCTGTCGGCAGCCACCCTTCAGATAGCCCGAGAGGAACTACGGGAAACAGACAGCTCCAGAGAACAGGCATTGCAGCAGATCAAGGATTGGGTTCGAATGAATCCAAGGATAATATCCTGCAGACAAGGTTGTATATTTATACAATTTAAATTTACTGCTTCTTATTGTAATACAAAATAATCATGGTTATTCATGAACAAAAAAAATCCATTTTTAAAAATTAAACTTAATTAAAAAAATTCTTTACATAATTAACTTCATTTTGATGCTATTAATTAGCATTTTTATATTATTTCTAGAGACAAAAACTTTCAAATTACCTTCTAAATTAGGAAGTCCATTTAGGTTCAAACTTCATTGTTATACTATGCTGCAATGAAAAAAATAAAGTAAAATCTGGAAACATAAACTACACTTTTTTTATTTTATTCATTTGATCTTAAAAATGTTGTGATAACTTTCTTTTTACTGAGTCTAGGTTTTTTAAGAGAAAAATATCTTCGATATTTTCAGTTTAATTTTGAAACAGGTAAGAAATTCTTTAATTAACAATTTTCAAACCTATTACAACAGTAGAAGTCATGGATTCCACTGAATTGGGAACTGTTGGCATAAATCCTACAATATTTTTAAATTAAATTTATACATTATGGAGCAAGTTGTGAAATAACTGGCACAAATGGAACAACCTAAACATAATATACAGTTAGTAACATTGTTAATATCTAACCCCTTGATTTGTCCATAGATGATTCTTTTTTTTTGAGATTTCTACGTTTCAAAAAATTCAGCATTCCGATGGCACAAGAAGCTCTAGAAAGGTATCTTCTTTTAAGGCAGACAATATCTCAAGCTTTTCATAATTTTGATTGCCATCTTCCAAGAATGGAGTACCTCATCAATAACGGGTTTGTATTAATTTTTTAACCTGTACACTTATTCAATAAAAAAATATGATCAAAGTAGGACAGACTATGTAATTACAGAATTTAAATCTATGACACTACAATGGCCATCTTACCTACATTTGGTTGGGAACTCTTTCTTAAAAACTAATAACCCAACTCTTTTATAAATATAATATTTTAAATATAAAAAATTAAAGAACAAAATGTTATTTAATATTAATAGGGAATAAATTATTACATAAGAAAAAATAATACTAACAAAAAAGAAAATCCTCTCAATATCTTACTGATAAGATCTTATTATATTTTTTACTGACAATCTCTTTCTTAAATTTCAAAGTTGAGTACATTCCTTCTCAGGAGACTGAAGATTATTAAGGAAAGTTAAGAAAGGGAATTTACATGCTATCGAGATGGAATGATTTTGAATTTTATTGTGGAAAGATAGATACAGATTTTGGCCGGATCTCTTAAATATATAAATTCATAAGTGGTATAATAATTTGTTAATCAAGTCGGAGCCACTACCAGTGGACCCTCTGCTGTGCTGTAATCAAGGTGCTGTCCAACTACTGCACCTTTGGTTTTCCAGGTCTATAGGTTGGGACTAACCAATCAAGAATCTAATACTATTGTATATACTGCATTTTCAGACAGAAAATAAACTTCCTAAGTGCTTAAGAATACCATTTTAGCACCTGTTGGCTATGGTGATTCTCTGCTGTATTTCTTTCCCAACATAATTTTTGGGACTGACTCAGACCCCAAGTAACTCAGCACCTGCTCAAACCTATACTGACCAACTTCAAAGGATACTCATTTTCCACCCTAACTGCCAACTTCCGTGTTCTTAATTTTTCACATGTTCATAACTAAGGCAAGTCATCTATCAACTACTTCTAGATTTGAAAAGCCCCCTGTAGGTGTCGTCATGATCTCAGTGTATCAATGTCATCAGGATACACCAGTAACTTAACTGATGAGTAGAAGAATATAACTGTTGTTTATATAAACCAGGCCCTCTAGTTACTTTTTTCTTCATGTAGATTAAATGAGAGGCATGCTAGTGAAACTCTCTGCTTCTGTCCATTATTTGATTTGGAGCTATAAATAAGTTTAGGACCCTCTTGTACCACAAATTTTTAATGTTGCATAGTCATTATTACGAAGCAGATCACTTTTTTCAAAGCTCCTCCCTATTTAGTGTAAATAAGATTTAATCTATTATATATTTAAATATACCTTTACATTAATTAATAATTCTAAACATATAATATTCTTATTAAGTTAACTGATTCAAATTCCATATATTCTTAGGTACATGTTTGCTAGTCCAGGCAGGGACCAACAAGGCAGAAGATGGATCATAGCCAGACCAGGTACAACTTAAATTCTGTTTCCTTATCTTAATTATTACATAAACAAATTTATTTTTATAGCATGAATAATACTATATACAAATAGTACTTGTGTAATACCCCCATTAATAATAGCATTGAGCTTGAACTCAGGAAAACAGCATTTAATGATATTACGTTCAATTGAAAGGTTTTTTTTTTCAATCATACCTTCCCACTTCTTCACTATTTATTTCATTTATAGATGAAGTTACGACCAACTTTGTCCAATATCAAAAAGTCTTTCTTTATTTATTTTTTTAGTATTTCCCATTTAGTTAATAGCTTATATGTACTATATGCATTAAACTAATAGTTTTCCTACACAATTAAAATTTACATTTTAAATATTCTTTAAAATATTATTGCATAAATAAATTAAAGCAAAACTTCAGCTATTAATGGAAGATGAAAACCAACATCATTATATCTATAAAACTTATGCTTACTTGTTTTAGTTTATAAATAGTTGACTAGGAACAATTTAACTAAGGATAATTATTCACAGCACTGATCTTTCTCTAGTTTAATATTATATCGATTACAACAGGAGTCTTTGATCCTTACAAATTTATCAATGAGGATATGTGTCGGATCCATGGAATAATTTATGAAACTTTGATGGAAGAAGAAGAAAATCAAGTAAGAGGATTTGTTCATTTTGCTGATGGTGCAGGAGTGTCGTTTCCTTATTTGACTCTATTTACACCAAAAGAAGCAGTAAGAATAGTCAAAAATGGAGAGGTAAATTTTCACCTTGTTTAACTTTATTCTATAAATAACATAACTTTTTCATTAAATATATATAATGAGGTATATAAATGATTCATTTAAAGTAATCGAGTATTTTCAAAATCTTTCTTGGATTATAAAAGGTCATTGCTAGATACAGGCAATTTGAAAGTTTATTGCAATTAAAAATAAAAAAATCAAAGGATTTTTCAATTTAATGAATAATAATCATGATGACTTACAGACTCTTTTATTCCACTCAAAAATTAGCCAAAGATTATTTTAAATTTGTTAAGAAATATTATTTGACTACTATTTAAAAAAAAAAAGACAACTGATTTGACTTTCTTTTTTTTTTTTGAGAATGGCCGATCTAGTATTTAATACATAAATTATTATATACGTTAGTATTACATATATTTGGCATTTATTTCAAGGATATTTGAGTTTGATTCAGAAAGGTTATAGCAAACATGCTTTTTCTTCAATGTATATTATATATATATAATATATTATATATTTCATCAAATACTAAATTTATTGTAGTTTTTATTATATCAAAATAATATTAACATATACTTTAATATTTCTTTCATGGTAAAGTACAGTATTTTAAATTTGTCTAAATGATTTTACAGCGTACTCTTCCAATGAGGCATAAAGAAGTTCATGTTATAAATGTTCCACAATCACTGAAATATGTCTTGGACTGGGGGATGACCTTAATATCTGATAAAATTAAAGAGCGTGTTAAGGTATTTAATTTTTCATTGATACATTTGTATTATTGAATGAAGGTATTACAATTTTCCTTTATACAATTATATTATTGAATGATATATCATGAAAATACTAATAATAATTAATCCATTGGATAAGCAATAATCGACTACCTTCCAGCCTTGATCTTTTTATCAATTATGAGCTTAATTAATGTTAATTTATTATAGTAATTATGTAGGGTCAGTTTAAGGTGAATTATAATAATATATAATGAATTAAAAATTTACATGACATTAACTATTTTAAATAATTTTTTTTTAAATGTGATTCACCTTCATTATCATACAACTAAGTATGTGCTCATTTTGGTTAAACTCTCACATTTAACCACCTTAAAAGCTAATTTTAATTTACTTTATGTTGCAGATTTACACATCTATTGAAGAAGCACTTAAGCAAGTAGATAGCAGCATGTTACCAAAAGAATATGGAGGAAACATGCCAATGGCAGAAATGATAGGTAATGTCATGATTATTGTTTGTATTAATGTATTTTATCTAAAAAAGAAAAAAATAGTCCAAGTGAAAAGTCATTTCATATCAGAATAGAGCTGTGAAATGGGGATCTCCAAGGCACACAAAAATTAATTGGAGAAAACATTTTTGGTATTTAGCAATACAATCAACTTAGGCAGTCTAAAAATTCCAATAATCTGAAGTGGCAAAAAAAAAAATTAGGGCAGTCTTGGTAGTGTTCAATAGAAGTGAAACTTCTGGAAATGATAATTTGAAAAGATCAGGCATTTCTCAAGGCAACTAGCTGAATTTTTTTTTTATTATAATAAAAGTCTTTGTGTAAAAGGGCTCCTTTTTACACAAAGTCTTTTATTAATCAATGTCATTGAACATCAATTAAATGTCAAGTCAATTGAATGTCAACTCAATCTATATAAATACATAATACTGTTAATATAGTTGATATTGTATCTTCTAATGTTACAGAACTGTTTAAACAAGAACTAGAAGCCAAGAGACAAACCCTCATTGACAATGATAAGATGGAAGTCTGCCTCGATCTTTTCCCAGAAAATGCCAAAGCAGGTGCTGTATCAGCACTTAAGTCAGGGTGCAACCAATATCAGAGTAATTTTCATTGTGGAAGTTTCCGCAAGCTAGAAGTTGACTGAAACTAGTCTGGTATTCATTACAGCAATATTATTAATTTTTTTAAAACTGTTATTTATAAGTATAAACTACGCTTAATACTTTTTTTTACTCTCTTTTTTATTAGAAGAAATTTCCTTTTTAATAGAAAACTGGAAAATTTGCATAATTTCAAACAATATTTATTAGATTAGCTACCTCTCTAGTTTGATAGTTTTGACTTTATCATCTATTATTCAATTAGTTACCATTATGATATTTTAAATGTGCTACTGTGATTTTTATCAATTTATTATATGTTCATTATTTATTAATATTCTTGTTTCTGAAGATTGTCACAAACATTTTTAGTTATTTTTGTGGAACATCTTCAATAAGTGTCCTATTAATAAGGATCGACAGCAAAAGTACAATAGAATGTAGAAATATGAAAAGCTTATTTTGATCCATTTTTAGGCAATAAAATTTATGAAACATTTGAATACTTTTTGTGGACCAAAATGTTTCATAAAGATTCTATTCATTTTTTTAATAATTACAAAATGAAGTCTTCCTATCTTGAGAAAAAGGGAGAAAATTTACAATGATTAAAAAATTTATTTGCATGGGATATTATATTTTTTCTCAAAAGAATTGATTTCTTTTCAATTATAACTAAAAAAATCGTTGGTTCAGTTAATTTAATACATGAAAGATGAAGTTCCATATAATTTTTGTTTGTATGTATATACATTATGAGCCTTTTGTTCAAGTGTTTCTAAAATCTTACTTTAAAACTTAGACAATGGTTATAGCCTAGCTTCCTGTGGTGGATCAGTCCAAATTGGAAACTTCCCAATGTATTAACTCTTATTTGCATAACATGTAATTGATTAGATGTTGTATTAAACAATTTTTCTAGTTTGAATTAAACTAATACTATAAGTTCTGGTACTATTCCCAGATTATATATAATCAATGACTTATTGTAAAAAAAAAAAAGATATAATTAAGAAAATGTTAGATTATGAAAAAATTCCTATTGAGCATAAGGAAAAAAAATTCTTTATACATTTTTTTATATAAATATATTACAAAACAATAAACGAAATAATTGTATTTTTACCCTAATCTCCTTAACTTAATAACTAAAATAAAAGAAATCTACCTTCTAGTGAAAGTAAATATGAAAAGAAGACTTTCCTTTTTAGTAGCTACTTGGGTATGCTTTGCCGGAGAGTTAGGCACCATATTTTAAAAAAAGTTAGGTATAATAGTATACAAATAAAAAATTACCTCAAAATGTATTTTTTAACATCTTGATTTGTAAACATTCTTTTGCTCAAAGGTATATCTTTCCCAAGTCGGCGAAGGAGGGAGAGGGATGGTCTTCAAATGATTCCATTTGTGGCTTAGTGGTCTACAGATATGGGTTAGATAACAGTAACTTAGGGGTTATGTACATTATTCAAGACAAAAACCAAGATTGAATTTCCACAACTGTTTAACAAAATTTTAAATTTTCATAATTTCAATATTATGCACCATCAATTTGCTATAAACACCTGTATAGCCCAGCGCATGGTAAGGTGGAATAAAAAATAAATTAGAATAACAAATGAAATTTAAATGGTTAAGGATAAAACTAATTAATTAATGTATGAATATAATCATAATAATGTAATTGGTACAGTATTCACTGTAACGACTAACTGGTGTTACTCCATGTAATGCCAAGAAGTTGCTTCAAACCAAGCATGTTCTATAAACCAAGCCCTAACAGTTTCAAAAAATTATGTAAAATACTTTTGTTTTAAATAGTAAATTTTAGTAATTTAAATAGTAAATTTTGTACGTATCATAGTACACATCTTTATGAGCCTTAGCCACTTTCTTCCTGAAATTTAAAAAAAAAATAATGTATGCCTGAAATTTTGTTTCTGAAATCCATGTTATAATTATGTTAATCTATTAAATAAAAAAAAAGTTCACTGACCTAAAAAATCAAGTACTTGACTATACATATTATATGAAACAAAAGGTGAAAAATAATTCCATTTAAGATATAAAAATGATTTATTTAAAAGAGATCACAACTTTGCTTAGTAGAAGAGAAATTAAACATATTTATATTTTTAAAATACCAAAATTATTATAATTTGCATTCTTCATGAAAAGGTTCAAGGGTCCTTAAATCGCGCCAAGTAGGGGGGAGTGCACAGTGAAGGTGGCTCCCACATTTTTTGCATGGCTCACTGAAGAGTGTTATATAACTATGAAACCAAGTCTGAAAAAGTATAAATAAATACCAATTAGAATTCATTAAAGAAAGAATTATAGTTAATATTTACATAAGTAAAATAAAAAATTAGTGTGTAACTAATAGATCTTCAAGTAAAACTTGTTCTATCAATAGAAATGAAGAAATAATCCTATTATTTTTATTTAATTATATTAGTAACAATAATTTAATGATATGTAAGGAATAAATAATGAATTAAAAAATAAATTTTTGGTAAATATTGAAGTATAAATACAAATACACTTTGATTGTTGTCCTACTAGACCAACAGGTGGTCCACAATAGGCTTGGGGGGGGGGGAGAGAGAGAGGAGGCTGTGGGAGGAACAGACAACACATATTTGTGGATATATTATTACAACTATTTAATTAATTATATTCCCTGATGTTTGGGTGCTTGCTGAAAGGTTTTAACATGCAAAACAACTATTGTTTAAATTATATCCTGACTAATTATATTCATTATCATTATACCTTTCATTCTCAACAAACTCTCAGAAAATATTTCAAAATTAGGTTAAAACAACTTAATTTTCAAATATTTTGCGAAAGGGTCCCCCTTTGTGACAAGTCAGGAATGAGAGTGGATCCAATATCCAACTTAGTGGTCCGCAGAGTTAAATAGGTTGGGAACCAAATTCTGTTGGTCTATTATGCGATGATAATGGGCAGTGAGACTTCTAAGGGATCTTTATTCCGATATATCATCAAATGATTAAATCTTCTGGAATATCATTTGGTAATAAGGAGATAGATTGCTGAGGATGAAAGGTAAGAAGAATAAAATTAGTCGGGATATAATGTAAATAATAAAAACTGTGACCAGCAGAGCTCCGTGGCTAAGATCTTCTTAATTTTGGTTTTGAAAATAGATGAAAAGTGCTGAGAAGTAGAGAAAAAAGTTAAGATTCTCAAACAAAATTTCTTGGAGAGGCTATGGAGGTGTGAACAACCACGAGAAAAATGGAGAGGGAGAGAAAAAAACAATTGAGTCCCCCACAAAGAACGTCTCTAACATCAACTCAATCCACTCAATGTTGAGATACTCAAAACATTTCTTCAATCTCAAATGCATTGGAGCTGCACTGTCAACGAGCAACAGCATAAGTTTATATCTGGATCAATTTATAATTGCCAATGATCAAGCCAATTAATAAAGAAAAACATGGTTGGGAGTTTAAAGAAAATTAACATTTTTCCCTCAAACGAAAACTTATCACCCATACTCATAGAGCCAACTACTATTGCAGAAAAATAACTTATCTTGCATAGCTCTTTGTAAGTGTAAGAAAACAATGTGCAAACATTTAGACTAATAGATTTATATTTTATATATTAACATTAAAAATGTTCTGGTCTTAAAATATAAATTCTGATTTGAATTTTTTATGTTTATTTTTGTCTTCTGAGTATCATTCTCATTCTTAACTTTTTAAGTACATTAGTCTGAAACATTCTGACCTAGGAATCTGAAAATGACAGGATCGTAAGCCACATACTGCACTGACCTAAAATACTTTTCTTCCTGATTGCTGTGTGATTTGTTACTAAGTGCTATTATTCAGCAATGATACTAGGAGACTTTGACTGAAATCAAATGCTTCTAATCAAGAAGCACGTATTTGACATAGCTTAACATTTCATCGGTTTAGAAGAAGACTGATGAGATAACTCAAAATAATTTATTTTTATGTTTACACTATAAAACGACTGCAATTGGTCTATATTTTTATGTGGAAGAGAGTTACAAGTTGTAATTCTTACACCTGCTAGATAGTGCAGTAAGAATATAATAAGTAAGAATTGTAAATCTCTGCCACATAAAAATATAGACAAATTGCAGTCGTTTCATTGCAAACACATAAAAATAAATTATTATGAGTTGTTACAGTCTTCTTCCAAATTGACAATATGTTAAGGAGCTCTAAATAGATTGGAACTGATTTTAGACCATTATCTGTCTACTTAAATACTTGTAATGTAATAAAACATGCTCAAACTTGAATAATGAACAGTTTGAGACCAAATTTCAGTCTCTACAATGCTCAGGAGCCGAGTTAACGGAGAAAGCTCATGAGTAGTATCTCCACTCCCATCTCACCCATTGCGAAACGTCGGAAAATAAATAGTTGTAAACTATTTTTGTTTCTCTTTTGACCGCAACCCTGACCATCTTCTTATATAATAATACGCAATATAGTACACAAATACAAATAATGTTATTTGTTTTACTGAATAAGTAATTTTAAATAAATGTTGTAAGTTATATTGAGATTGCAACAAGAATACAATCATGTTATCTTCTCAATTAAACAGAGACAATTAAGTATAGAAATAATTATATCATATAAAATTGACTCATGAATATAATTTTAATAGCTTAGTGAATGAATGAAAATTATTTAATATTAACAAAATACTTTATTCTTATAAAGAAGCTACTTTGATCAAATCTATAATGAAATGTCCCCACAGTTAATAGAGAATAGAAAAATTACCATGAAAGATCTAACAGCCAATTCAGGTAGTGTAGGTGAATAGAAATGCAACATTGCAGCATGAGAATTTTCTGTGATTTTTCTGAATACTTTATGCCTGGAATCCGCCCAAAGATCAAAGGCTTCACCATATCCTTTGACAACGACCCATTCAATCATAAGACCCTTAAAAGCAATGACTGCTTGAAGTACACGTCCCAAGGAGACCTATTTTAATGCAAAAACATACATCATTATATAAAATAATTTATAATATTATAACTTATTAACGAAGGAATATGAATAAGTTTATAACTTTTTCAATTGTTATATCTCTACCAAGAAAAAAAAAGGAAATGGACTTCATGACTAAGATAGTACTATTAAATTTATATTAAATAAAAGAGGGGAAGTCTATTTTTTAATCAAATGTTAGAATTCAATTCCTTAGATATTGCTGAACTAAGAAGTTTGACCGGATTTATCTTTAAAAAAATTAATAAATTAATTACTACCTGGAGAACAGCATTGGTTGCAAACGGTCTTGAAATTGACATTGTCATGTCATTAAACTGCCGATCTATAGCTGATATTACAGTATCCACTGCTCTGAAAAAATATTAAAATAGTAATAAAAAATGTTCAACTACTAAATAAGATATAACTAGTCAGGATATAGAATAATTATAGTAATGATAATAAGCTAATTATTGTTACTCACTGTGGAGACACATTGTGGCTACTAGTCTGAGTTCTGCGCCTTTTGGCACTACCTGGATTCATGTAAGATCTTTTCAATGAATTTTGGCTAAGCAAAGCAGCAGCATGATTGCTGTACTCATGAATCTGTAATTAAGTCTTATATAAAATAATTATCAGTAAAGAATGAAATAACATAGTTATATTTTACTTACTTTATCAGTCCATTTATAACTTAAAACAAGTTGGCTATATAATGCTTGTCTTTCTTGGGTACACTCTTGGCTAAGAAAGTTTGTATTTCCAAGGGTAAGTGGTCCTGGTGGTTGCGACAAATTATTAACTGCTTGTTCAACATCTCTAAAGAAAATAATAAAATATTTATTTCATAAAATATTAAAAACTTAACAGCAGTATATTCAATCAATTGTACTTAAATAAATAAAATTATGGTTATAAAAAGGAAAATTTTAGGTATTAATTATTAACTTCTCAATAATTATTGAAATTCGCAATACAGTGGAAATATTCTCATATAACCACAATTAAAAAAAACCGACAAAGGAATAAGCAAAACTTCCTCGTACAAACTAATAACCAATAACTCTGTTCGATAGATCTCAGTGCTATCTTCAATGAGACCAATTCAAGCCAGTGTACATTAGGGATTAATACTTGCATTTCTATTGTACATAACACACATAAAAATCTACAAAGAACCCATATATTGATAGCTACCTCCGCAGATGACACTGCCATAATTACTAGATATCAAAAAGCAATATTGATCTATAAAAAATAACCATAACTTAAAGAATCAATTTGTTAACTGATCTCTTATAAATGTAAATGAAAACTCGGAGGTGAAAGAGCTACCAAGAGGAGAGATAAGAAGCTCATTTATAACTTAAGGGAAGATGTCAGTAAAGAAAAAACCAGAAGAAAATAAATAATCTAGATTACCAAAATGCTTATTGTTTAAATTAAAAATAATATAACACACAAATTTAATTTTCTATACATAATAACATCATCAACCTGTTTTTAAACGCATTGGGAAAACAAAAACAGAGATACAGAGAAGTTAATTATTTAAGTTCTTGAACAGTAACAGACAATTTAACTACTAAATAAATTAATTAATAGAATAAATGATACCCATTACATATAGCTACATATATAATATTTATTAATTGTAACATGCTGAATTATTAATATATGAAATATATTAATAATTTAATAATCAATTTTTAAACTACCTTAAATGGTGTGTAACAGCATTTAAAAGTTCTTCTATTTCAGACAAAAACTTAGTGTCTCTTCCTTCTTCTCCATGGTCAGCCCTAATACCATTTGCTAGTGAATTAAATATTTGGCCAACACTACACCGAAGGACTTTAACTGAAGTTAAAGCAGCATATAAATTCTCCATAGTTAGCAGTTCATATGTCAAAATCTATATGACACCATTAAAGATAATTTCGCATTTTTAAACCAAATATTTACGCTTTATAACAAACTTATTATTCTTAATTAATGTATTATATAGTAAAATTAATCTACAAATATCCTCAAAACAACTACTTCCATAAGATATATTCAAAAAAGAATATTACAGTTAGTAAACAATAGAACCTCCCCTACAATGAGAAAGGAATGGAGTGAGAACTAAGAGGATAAACTCAAATAGTAACTTTGATCTAAATGTAAGGAGTAAGGTTTTCTGATTCAATTATACTATCTCCCAGGAAAATAATTTTTAAAAGGCTTTTATCTAAAAAGTAAAGACTTTATTAGTTTGTTCATATAATTATTTTATTAATGTACTTTACGTTAAAACAACAAGAACAAGTCTAGTCGAAGTTGGTTTGATTAAACCTTTAGCAATAAATTTATAAAATTTCATACTCATCCAAAAATATTTAAATATTTTCAAAAATAACAAGTAAATCGAAACCATAAAAAATATTAATTCTTTTTTTAGTACCGATTTAACTCCAAAGCTCTTCTGGTAAATAAAACATTTCTATAGTATACTTCCTATGGTGATCCAGCTATTCTGTATGCAGACGATATTGTTCTAATTGTCAACTTCATGGAGAAGTTGCAGTAAGCAATGACGGAATGGTGGGTACAACTCCGTAGAAAATGTATGCTTATCAGCACTAGCAACAGAAAGATCCTACAAGTTGGAAGGGTAAAGAAAGATGATCAAATGTACTGTAATGGAGAAGAAATAGAAATTTCCACAGATTTTGTTTTCCTCGGGACAGCTATGGAGCTTTCGGAAAAGTCTCCTACCAGATTTATAATGCTGCAATTGGGAAGTGAGGAGTAAGCTTCTTCTTCCGTGCTACTACAGCCCAATATGGTTCTTGGCCTCGCTAAGCTTTCATCAGGTGGTCCGGTCCTGGTCACCGTTCTCCAGTTTCTTACTCTCACTAGTGTTCAGGGGGTCAGACATTGACCCTTATTAGCTTTTTAACTGACCTACTCATTGGTTTTTATAAATTAATTTTTTTTTAAATTATCTGAAAAGAAACAGCAACATATTTCTCATTACATAGTTTATGTTTAAACTTTGTTATACATTTATACATATGGATACATATATAAATA
>NW_027113517.1:347957-356271 GCF_000696795.3 Halyomorpha halys
AATTTTTATATTGTTGTTATATATTAATTTAATTTTTGTGTTATTTCTGTATCAAACCTATCTTAATGGACAATTATATATATAGTGAACAAAATTTGACCCACATCTCAAAAAGGTTCGCCATTGCTGATCTATATTAATCCAGGAAACGTATTCAGTCTAGCGAAGACGACTAATCTACATAAGTTTGATTATGTAAACTTCCTCAAATAGCTCATATATTTCTGTCTCCTTCGGTGACCACTTATCTAGATCGGGCCAAATATTCTTCGTAGGATTTTTCTCTCGATAATGAGGATTTTAGTCCGCTTGACCTTTAGAATCCACGTCTCTGAAGCATAATGAGAACAGAACGGATCAGAATCTCGCAGAGAAATATATTCGTTCTCTTCTTGATAAACTGACTGATGAGATGCAAAATAGCTCCTCTTGGCCACTAATGATCCTTCTATTTATATCAAGAGAAATATTGTTTTTCCTATTTGCAGTGATTACAAAAATAAAATTAAAAAATGAGATGAAATATATAATATAGAGGCACTTCGAATTAGGTCTTACATCAATGTGGAAATTTGAAAATCTATATAAAAGTCCACTTCGCTAGTAATGAAATTAGTACGCTGTTCGAAACATAAGAACTATCCCAAAACGTTATCAGTAATGACACTTGAAATAGGGCTTATAAAATAAATGGAGAAATTGATATTTAAAGTTTAAATAGTAAGGTGGAGTACATCGGGAAATGACCTAATTAAACGGAGTAAGGAATGCTACAACTTAAGGCTCCAATAAATAAACTTCAACACACAGTTCAGCAGTGAAGAGGGAAAACATGATTACGTAAAATCAATGAATCGTTTATAACTTTAAATTACTGCCATTGATTGGCTATTTTTATGAAACGTTCCTTAATATCAAGATATTTCAATAACATTATACTACTGAATCATGCCCTTGTCTCATTAATAAATATTCTTTAATAGTTAATGTATTAAAGAGAATAAAATTGGAGATTGGCCAGGTGTTAATAACAACACGACATTCAATATACAACACTATAATTCGTGTAATTCATTGAAATATGGATCAATCTCTGAATATTTTTTTGATTTACTAATTACGGTAAATCATCTTTTCATAATTGTCTTATTACGTCTTTGGTTTTAGGACGCTTAACATCAGTAGATCAAAGAAGTCACGTTTCGCATAAACCTTCTCTTTTAGGTTATATTTGTTTCAGTATAGTTCTATTAAGTTTTTCTTTCCGAAATGGTTAATATTTATTTTACATTTTGTGTTAATTTTAAAATAATTTCATCGAGAACGGTTCTAATTTATTATATTAATCTTTTTTTTATTTATTTTAGAAACCTTTAATGTTACACGGCCATGAGAGGGCTATTACACAAATCAAGTATAATAGGGAAGGCGACTTATTATTTTCTTCAGCTAAGGATCACTGTCCCAACGTTTGGTATTCTCTTAATGGTGAAAGGTTAGGCAATTTTATTGGACATATTGGTGCTGTATGGTGTCTTGACATTAACTGGGAAAGTACTAAATTTATGTCTGGAGCTGCTGATAACACCTTAAAATTATGGGACTGTTCTAATGGTTGGTAATTTATACACTTATTATTTGAATCCTTTTAAAATTATTCTTAACAAATCAATACCTGCACTGCAATTTTTCCTAATTACTATCACTGTTAAATTAATGATGTTAATTGATGTGAATGTTAATGATAAGTTATAGATGGCTTTCATGTATCTTTTTTATCATTTATTCTTAAAAACCCTAATTTAGTTGACATTACTTTAAGAAGGTTTGTATCAGGAAAACTGTATGGAATAACCAATTATGTACTTAACAATGTCTGTTGTAATTAGTCTTTAATTGGTTAGTTATAAATTAGTGGTATATCAATCTAATTGATGTCAATCAATGTCACCACTAGTTGCAATTGTTTGATTGAAAGGGATATATTCATTATATTTACATGGTGTCTATGGTTGCTAACTTTTTGTACTTTTAAGAGGAAAATTTTAATGTAATAATTATTATGTTATTATCACTAAGTATAATTAATATTGTTATATCCAGGCATCTGAAACCTTTCCTCTCCACGATTCATGTGTACTTCTTGTATAGCACATGGAGTCCTTAGGATTAGACCTAGTAATATCTTCAAGTTTATCTATTGTCTTTTTAAATACTTAATTCTGTAAATGAAGATAGGCTTTTTTCATCTTAGCTTTTTATCTTCTCTTAGCTCAAGTGAAATTTTTACTAGTTTTGTCTTGAGATTATGTTTTCTGTGAGGAGATCCTTTATTGTAATCAGCTGGTACTTTGTCACTACTGAATTGGTTTGATAATGTATTACTGGATCCTGGCATCCTCAAACAGCCTCCACTAGTCTGATTGGCAAAGTGCACCTGTCCTCAGTTACCAACATTGAGCAGGGTCCTTGAATCTTCTCCAACACTATCCACCCATCACAGCTTCGAGTAGACTCTTGGTGACAGATCTGGTGCCATAAATTTCTTCATCAATCAGTTTGTGGGAACATCCTTGCAACGTGGTCTGAGCATACTTTTTCATACTCAATTCATCAAGCATACTTAATTCATACTTGTCTAACAATACTTGATTTGTTCACGTTCTCCATGTTGAACCATTTTTCTCTGAATGTGTCTCAGGATTTTTACTTAAATGATAGATTATTTTTACCAGTTTTCAAGGGAGCCTACACTTCTGACCAAATAGCATAAGTCTGATTCAGTCTTTTTCATTTTTTTTTTTTTTTTTTGTGATTCTTTATATTTATCAACCTCCCAGATGCAATTAGCTGATCCTATTTATCTCCTTATTCTTGGCCTATGAGTCTCCGGGTACATAAACTGATCAACTCTTTCAAAGAAGTTTGAATTAACCTGGACATAATCTCCATTAGGACCACCAGATCGACCAGTGATTATGTATTTGTTTTTAGAGATAACAGCATCATCAATGGCTAGAAATGTTCGATTACTGCAGCTTTTGATCTCCTAACAATATCTATTTGAATTATTTCAAAATTTTTCGAGACCAGGTAATATTTATCAATTAATTAATTTAATATCCAAAATAGTCTCAACACTATATATTTATTTATTTGTCCTACGTTTCGGCCCTTCCAGCCATCCTCAGGGACATCTAAACATTTAACAGCTTCAACATAAATTTCCTCTCACATTTATGTTGAAGCTGTTAAATGTTTAGATGTCCCTGAGGATGGCTGGAAGGGCCGAAACGTAGGACAAATAAATAAATATATAGTGTTGAGACTATTTTGGATATTAAATTAATTAATTGATAAATATCTATTTGGTCATTATAGCTCAAAATTTGTACTATGCAATAAAAATCAATCATCTTCATTCTTTTTACTTTTATTCTAATTCAGTAGTGATATGTCTGAGTTCTTATAGGCCGAGTTTTGAGGTTGAAATGGTTTTGGTTACTGTTCACTTTTTGATAAAATTTGTGCCAAATTTTCCTAGTCTCTTTATTTGTACCTACGAATTATGCTGCTGGTAAAAGTGAACAGAGGCTCACCTATGTTTCTTTGAAGCTTAGAATTGTAGGTCTCATACTTCAGATTGGTTGCTTGACTAATCTCCTTGTCAAACCAGGGTGATCTCTCTTTATAGTTGGAACCAATTGCATTCTCTGCTATGTCATTATTTTCTCTGCAACTACTTACAATATTCTGTTAACATCTCTATCTTCTATAAGATGCTTATAAGAGAGCTTTTCATAGATTTTATTTATTTCTCATTCCCTTGTCCCCATTTATTATGTTAAGGTGATGTTATAATCAGTATCTTCTTTCTTAGGTGTCGAAATTGGCAATATTAACACAAAATCAACTGTGAGGACATGTGTTTTCAGTTATTCAGGCAATTTGGCTGCTTATTCCACTGACACTCAAAGGAAACAAATTTGTGAAATCAATATAATTGATTGTAGGATTAGCGACTCCTTTGGTAAGTTGCCTTTTTTTTTGTTTTTATAATAGTTTCTTATTTATTTTTATCATCACTTGCCTGGAATCATCACAAATAATATCCAGTTAAGAATATTTAAATTTATTACAATTGATTTTAGGAAAAAGCAATTCAAATTTGTTTTCGGCGGCTTTTAAAACCCTTGTTTATGGATCATCATCTGAATAAAAAAATATAATTTTTAGTTTTGATTTTATTTTTCTGCCAGTGTCCAGGGTTCACATAAACATATAATATTTCTCAGGATGTTCACCAAATGCAATGTTACCATTGTTAGTAAACAGAATTTGTAATCTTGCATTAAATTTCATATCTCCAGTACTTTATTTCTCCTTCTAACATTGGATTTGGCTAATATACTGTGAAGTAATGAACGTTTACATGAACCCCAGTCATCAGTTGAAAAATAAAATGAAGACCAACATTTTTTGTATTCCTGTGATAATTCATAATTAAGGGTTTTAAAGAATGCTAAAAACAAATTTTTTTTTTCATAAAAAAATTGTTTAGTTAACTTTACTCGGTGTCGTTTTTGCCGGCTTCTTATATAATTCAAAAGTCTAATTAATTAGTATTTAATCAGAAATGTATGCATTTTGTTTCAAAATAGTTTTTTATAACATATTTTGTCTTTATTTAATCTGTGTTTTGTATATTATGGACAGTATCTATCAATTTTCTGTGAAAATATTAATGATGCCCTCTACCATTATATTCAGGTATAAAAAGCTTGAGGAATTCTTAAATATGTTATATTAAATATATTGTGGTAATAAAAGTAAAATATTAAGATGTTTTATGTTGAAATCCTTTCAACTATTTAAGAATTTTTTTAAATAATTTGGGAATTTATTATAAATAATATTTTGACTATTTTCCAGGATCTGAACCAATTTTATGTATACCAGTACCTGAGTCTAAAGTTACTGCACTATTTTGGGGTCCCCTTGATGAAATGGTGGTCACCGGACATGAAAATGGAAAAATCACTCAGTGGGATATGAGGGTAAGCATCTTCTCAAATATGCTTTTTTATAATTTTGTTTAATTTACTTTAAAAAGTATTGTTTTGATATTTTATTCTTTATGTTTTCACTTAGACTGGGAAACAGTTAAACCAGATTGATGCTCACTCAGGCTCCATAAATGACATGCAACCTTCAAAAGAGGGGATGATGTTCATTACTGCTTCCAGTGATCACACTTCGAAACTATTTGATACTGAACAGTTATTAAACCTCAAAACCTATGTTACTGAGCGACCTGTTAATAGTGCGTCCATCTCCCCGATATTAGATCATGTTAGTATAACTTTGATTTTTTAGTTGTTAAATTTATTTGCAAAATCAGGCTTTGTGTTAAGATTATGATTTATTATTATTATTTATCTATTTATTTGCTTACATGATTAACATCTTGTTAGATTTATTTTTACTTTTGTTCTATTCTTGGAAAATACTAAAATACTTTGTTTGCTTATCTTTTGTTTCAAGTTATTAGTATTTACATATCTAGTTATTATTTGTTTCTTTTGTTACTCAAATTAGAGAGAAACTTGAATTACATGGCTTTTAAAAACCAACCTTGATAGTAGAGCCTGGGTTTATATGTTTTAATAAAAGATCCCAAGAAAGTGTAAGTGTTAGAATATTGATTGTAAGCTGCCAGTAATCTCCTATGTGAAAATTGAGTAACTCTACAGGAGGACAAACCAAAATCTATTTTTTTTTTTTTAAATAGACATTTGTATACACACGTTTTTATGCCATGGTTTATAATAATGCTTCATTTTGATTTCTTCTAATGCAGATAGAATATATAGGAAGATATAAAATTTTCCAAATTATCAGACAGGTATTGGCTGTTAACAATTGATATTTTATACAATTAAAATTAGTCATACTCTGCAATTCTAATTAAATAATTTTAATTTTATTCACTGCATTCAAAAGGGTTTTATGACATTTGTACTAATTGGGTAAATATTTTAATTATCTTTGATCTTATGTTATAGAATGTTGGTAATACAGTATTAGTTCTATTATAATTTTGTTACAGTTTGTTCTTTCAATATTGGTAATACAGTATTAGTTCTGTTACGGCGGGTTGAAAAGTAGTGAAAAGAAAAGAATAGCCGAATTTTGTTATTTTGTATTTTTAAATAAGTGAACATATTAAATGAAACACAAAATATACAAACTAGAAAAAATAAAGCTTAAAACTATTACAAAATTAAATGAATTGAACAAAAGAGAAGAAAAGTCTTATATCACCGGTGATTGATGGGTTGTGGTTGTTGTCTTAAGCGGATGTGCTCATGGAGGTAGATTGACAATAGGACTCACGTCCGTCTGCCTTGTCCTCTTGGAGGATGAGTCAGAGTAGTCCGCCCGCCGTGGCTAAAATGATTAAGCTGGTGAAGATGGCCAGAATGCTGGCAACTATGAGTGTGTAGTGAGAAGAGAATGGAGACGATATGTGTGTACACACTGAGACTCTAAGAAGTTGTTTGTCTATTTTTCAGTATAAAAAACAACAGAGAGTAGTTGTTTTATTTGTTGACTTAATAAAAATCATGTGTTCCAATAATCGATTTGTGGACCATATGTTGGCTGCAACAAGTTCTATTATAATGTTGTTACAATTTGTTCTGTCAATGTGCATTTGAAATGTATAATTGGATAGTTCAAACTACTATTTTGGAGCAAATGTATTGTTTATAAGGAAATAAAATTTTATATACATTTTTTAACTTTTTCAGGTTGTTCTTGGTGGTGGTCAGGAAGCCTCCGTTGTAACAACAACCTCAACAAGAGTAGGAAAATTTGATGCTAGGTTTTATCATATGGTTTTTGAAGAAGAGTTTGGTAGAGTTAAAGGGCATTTCGGTCCTATTAATTCTCTTGCATTTCACCCTGATGGCAGATCTTATGCCAGTGGTGGGGAAGATGGTTACGTTAGAGTTCATTACTTTGATCCATCTTATTTTGAATTTACATTTGATTGTTAAGTATTGTATTTTATTACTTTTTGTAAAATATAAAGTCAGTAAAAAAATTTAATTTTTGTTTCACATTCCTTTTAAGACTCTCCATTTTATTATAATAAACAGATAAATCATGTATGTTTATATTAAATATATATTTGACAATTTAAAAGAAATGAGCTTTTTTTTTTCTTTTTTTATTTGGATGATACTGGTTGTCTGTTCATCCAAAGGTGCAACAATCCATTTTTTATTGAAGATTAGAAAAGACCTTAGTGGTTAAAGAATAGAAGCTTATCATTTTTTCATGTACTGAAGAATTTTATGACATCATTATTTTTGATTTGTTTCGTTAGATACTGTGACTTAGTAAGTGTACATAATCCTGGTATTAAAAATTATTTAACTATTTTTGATGAAGTTTTATTAACCTTTGAGTTCTTTATGACTACTTTAATTTTAATATAATTAAAATAATTCAGTCATTTGGAAGAACGATCCTGAGAAGTATATTATCACCATTTTTCAAATCACTTTTTTGGATTTAGGGAAACCTAAAATATGTAGCATAAGTGACATTTAAGTATTAGTTTTTGTATGATGATCACATTTTACTTCCAGTAGTAGAAGCGAAAACTATAATATAGTTACATCCAGTTTTATTTTGCATTAACTTTTATATCTTGGTGTGAATAATACACATTCATATGAAGTTTTTATTCAAATTAGAGAATCATCAAGTTTGTTGCAATTTTCCAATTGGAAACTAGAAAAATAATTATCATATTAAAAAAAAATTTCTAGTGTGGTAAAACCCTGTAAACTGGTCACCTCAGGACTGTTGGTTTCCCATTTTGGCAAATTAATCCTAAGTGAAGATATTTCAAAGAGAAATATTGTGCAGAAATATAGAATAAAATTGTTTTATGGTGTATGTAAAATTTATATATACAGGTTTTATTATCCATTTAAAAACATAAAAAAAGATGAAGAACAAAGGATATCCAACCAATATAAATTGTACTTAATGCTATTCACTGCCAAATTAATTTTAATTTAAAAAATGGGTGAGGAAAAATTTGTAGATCTACTTCTATAGTTTCGCCACCCATTCTTACTTTTTAACTTTGAGGTGAAATTCATTGCTGGCTTGCTGCAAAAACTTGGGTTTTTTCTGTAACATCTACTTTTTAATACTCCTGTTTATAGTTATTTAAAGGTTTTGACCGTCTAAGCCACTTGAATATCCATCTTCCTACCGTCATATTTCACTCCTG